>NW_026972355.1:0-78370 GCF_036711695.1 Zophobas morio
GTTTTCTTGTACTTTTAAGCCAATCAGATACCCTACGGGCTCGGAAAGTGCAACGAAACCATCAAATTTTAGCTAGAAACTGTATTTTTGTCGATTTTTATTGAATTTGAACTATATTTCAACGTTTTTTGATGGTTCTGAGCCACCAAACACACTTAAAGCATGCAGAATCGACTCAGAATAGGAAAAGGAGACGTTTAGGTCAATTTTATGCATTCTGGCGTTCGTAGATACAAGAAAACTGTTAAAATTCTCCAGAAACGTCACTTTTGAAGTGTTTTCTTGTACTTTTAAGCCAATCAGATACCCTACGGGCTCGGAAAGTGCAACGAAACCATCAAATTTTAGCTAGAAACTGTATTTTTGTCGATTTTTATTGAATTTGAACTATATTTCAACGTTTTTTGATGGTTCTGAGCCACCAAACACACTTAAAGCATGCAGAATCGACTCAGAATAGGAAAAGGAGACGTTTAGGTCAATTTTATGCATTCTGGCGTTCGTAGATACAAGAAAACTGTTAAAATTCTTCAGAAACGTCACTTTTGAAGTGTTTTCTTGTACTTTTAAGCCAATCAGATACCCTACGGGCTCGGAAAGTGCAACGAAACCATCAAATTTTAGCTAGAAACTGTATTTTTGTCGATTTTTATTGAAATTGAACTATATTTCAACGTTTTTTGATGGTTCTGAGCCACCAAACACACTTAAAGCATGCAGAATCGACTCAGAATAGGAAAAGGAGACGTTTAGGTCAATTTTATGCATTCTGGCGTTCGTAGATACAAGAAAACTGTTAAAACTCTTCAGAAACGTCACTTTTGAAGTGTTTTCTTGTACTTTTAAGCCAATCAGATACCCTACGGGCTCGGAAAGTGCAACGAAACCATCAAATTTTAGCTAGAAACTGTATTTTTGTCGATTTTTATTGAATTTGAACTATATTTCAACGTTTTTTGATGGTTCTGAGCCACCAAACACACTTAAAGCATGCAGAATCGACTCAGAATAGGAAAAGGAGACGTTTAGGTCAATTTTATGCAATCTGGCGTTCGTAGATACAAGAAAACTGTTAAAATTCTTCAGAAACGTCACTTTTGAAGTGTTTTCTTGTACATTTAAGCCAATCAGATACCCTACGGGCTCGGAAAGTGCAACGAAACCATCAAATTTTAGCTAGAAACTGTATTTTTGTCGATTTTTATTGAATTTGAACTATATTTCAACGTTTTTTGATGGTTCTGAGCCACCAAACACACTTAAAGCATGTAGAATCGACTCAGAATAGGAAAAGGAGACGTTTAGGTCAATTTTATGCATTCTGGCGTTCGTAGATACAAGAAAACTGTTAAAATTCTTCAGAAACGTCACTTTTGAAGTGTTTTCTTGTACTTTTAAGCCAATCAGATACCCTACGGGCTCGGAAAGTGCAACGAAACCATCAAATTTTAGCTAGAAACTGTATTTTTGTCGATTTTTATTGAATTTGAACTATTTTTCAACGTTTTTTGATGGTTCTGAGCCACCAAACACACTTAAAGCATGCAGAATCGACTCAGAATAGGAAAAGGAGACGTTTAGGTCAATTTTATGCATTCTGGCGTTCGTAGATACAAGAAAACTGTTAAAATTCTTCAGAAACGTCACTTTTGAAGTGTTTTCTTGTACTTTTAAGCCAATCAGATACCCTACGGGCTCGGAAAGTGCAACGAAACCATCAAATTTTAGCTAGAAACTGTATTTTTGTCGATTTTTATTGAATTTGAACTATATTTCAACGTTTTTTGATGGTTCTGAGCCACCAAACACACTTAAAGCATGCAGAATCGACTCAGAATAGGAAAAGGAGACGTTTAGGTCAATTTTATGCATTCTGGCGTTCGTAGATACAAGAAAACTGTTAAAATTCTTCAGAAACGTCACTTTTGAAGTGTTTTCTTGTACTTTTAAGCCAATCAGATACCCTATGGGCTCGGAAAGTGCAACGAAACCATCAAATTTTAGCTAGAAACTGTATTTTTGTCGATTTTTATTGAATTTGAACTATATTTCAACGTTTTTTTATGGTTCTGAGCCACCAAACACACTTAAAGCATGCAGAATCGACTCAGAATAGGAAAAGGAGACGTTTAGGTCAATTTTATGCATTCTGGCGTTCGTAGATACAAGAAAACTGTTAAAATTCTTCAGAAACGTCACTTTTGAAGTGTTTTCTTGTACTTTTAAGCCAATCAGATACCCTACGGGCTCGGAAAGTGCAACGAAACCATCAAATTTTAGCTAGAAACTGTATTTTTGTCGATTTTTATTGAATTTGAACTATATTTCAACGTTTCTTGATGGTTCTGAGCCACCAAACACACTTAAAGCATGCAGAATCGACTCAGAATAGGAAAAGGAGATGTTTAGGTCAATTTTATGCATTCTGGCGTTCGTAGATACAAGAAAACTGTTAAAATTCTTCAGAAACGTCACTTTTTAAGTGTTTTCTTGTACTTTTAAGCCAATCAGATACCCTACGGGCTCGGAAAGTGCAACGAAACCATCAAATTTTAGCTAGAAACTGTATTTTTGTCGATTTTTATTGAATTTGAACTATATTTCAACGTTTTTTGATGGTTCTGAGCCACCAAACACACTTAAAGCATGCAGAATCGACTCAGAATAGGAAAAGGAGACGTTTAGGTCAATTTTATGCATTCTGGCGTTCGTAGATACAAGAAAACTGTTAAAATTCTTCAGAAACGTCACTTTTGAAGTGTTTTCTTGTACTTTTAAGCCAATCAGATACCCTACGGGCTCGGAAAGTGCAACGAAACCATCAAATTTTAGCTAGAAACTGTATTTTTGTCGATTTTTATTGAATTTGAACTATATTTCAACGTTTTTTGATGGTTCTGAGCCACCAAACACACTTAAAGCATGCAGAATCGACTCAGAATAGGAAAAGGAGACGTTTAGGTCAATTTTATGCATTCTGGCGTTCGTAGATACAAGAAAACTGTTAAAATTCTTCAGAAACGTCACTTTTGAAGTGTTTTCTTGTACTTTTAAGCCAATCAGATACCCCACGGGCTCGGAAAGTGCAACGAAACCATCAAATTTTAGCTAGAAACTGTATTTTTGTCGATTTTTATTGAATTTGAACTATATTTCAACGTTTTTTGATGGTTCTGAGCCACCAAACACACTTAAAGCATGCAGAATCGACTCAGAATAGGAAAAGGAGACGTTTAGGTCAATTTTATGCATTCTGGCGTTCGTAGATACAAGAAAACTGTTAAAATTCTTCAGAAACGTCACTTTTGAAGTGTTTTCTTGTACTTTTAAGCCAATCAGATACCCTACGGGCTCGGAAAGTGCAACGAAACCATCAAATTTTAGCTAGAAACTGTATTTTTGTCGATTTTTATTGAATTTGAACTATATTTCAACGTTTTTTGATGGTTCTGAGCCACCAAACACACTTAAAGCATGCAGAATCGACTCAGAATAGAAAAAGGAGACGTTTAGGTCAATTTTATGCATTCTGGCGTTCGTAGATACAAGAAAACTGTTAAAATTCTTCAGAAACGTCACTTTTGAAGTGTTTTCTTGTACTTTTAAGCCAATCAGATACCCTACGGGCTCGGAAAGTGCAACGAAACCATCAAATTTTAGCTAGAAACTGTATTTTTGTCGATTTTTATTGAATTTGAACTATATTTCAACGTTTTTTCATGGTTCTGAGCCACCAAACACACTTAAAGCATGCAGAATCGACTCAGAATAGGAAAAGGAGACGTTTAGGTCGATTTTATGCATTCTGGCGTTCGTAGATACAAGAAAACTGTTAAAATTCTTCAGAAACGTCACTTTTGAAGTGTTTTCTTGTACTTTTAAGCCAATCAGATACCCTACGGGCTCGGAAAGTGCAACGAAACCATCAAATTTTAGCTAGAAACTGTATTTTTGTCGATTTTTATTGAATTTGAACTATATTTCAACGTTTTTTGATGGTTCTGAGCCACCAAACACACTTAAAGCATGCAGAATCGACTCAGAATAGGAAAAGGAGACGTTTAGGTCAATTTTATGCATTCTGGCGTTCGTAGATACAAGAAAACTGTTAAAATTCTTCAGAAACGTCACTTTTGAAGTGTTTTCTTGTACTTTTAAGCCAATCAGATAACCTACGGGCTCGGAAAGTGCAACGAAACCATCAAATTTTAGCTAGAAACTGTATTTTTGTCGATTTTTATTGAATTTGAACTATATTTCAACGTTTTTTGATGGTTCTGAGCCACCAAACACACTTAAAGCATGCAGAAACGACTCAGAATAGGAAAAGGAGACGTTTAGGTCAATTTTATGCATTCTGGCGTTCGTAGATACAAGAAAACTGTTAAAATTCTTCAGAAACGTCACTTTTGAAGTGTTTTCTTGTACTTTTAAGCCAATCAGATACCCTACGGGCTCGGAAAGTGCAACGAAACCATCAAATTTTAGCTAGAAACTGTATTTTTGTCGATTTTTATTGAATTTGAACTATATTTCAACGTTTTTGATGGTTCTGAGCCACCAAACACACTTAAAGCATGCAGAATCGACTCAGAATAGGAAAAGGAGACGTTTAGGTCAATTTTATGCATTCTGGCGTTCGTGGATACAAGAAAACTGTTAAAATTCTTCAGAAACGTCACTTTTGAAGTGTTTTCTTGTACTTTTAAGCCAATCAGATACCCTACGGGCTCGGAAAGTGCAACGAAACCATCAAATTTTAGCTAGAAACTGTATTTTTGTCGATTTTTATTGAATTTGAACTATATTTCAACGTTTTTTGATGGTTCTGAGCCGCCAAACACACTTAAAGCATGCAGAATCGACTCAGAATAGGAAAAGGAGACGTTTAGGTCAATTTTATGCATTCTGGCGTTCGTAGATACAAGAAAACTGTTAAAATTCTTCAGAAACGTCACTTTTGAAGTGTTTTCTTGTACTTTTAAGCCAATCAGATACCCTACGGGCTCGGAAAGTGCAACGAAACCATCAAATTTTAGCTAGAAACTGTATTTTTGTCGATTTTTATTGAATTTGAACTATATTTCAACGTTTTTTGATGGTTCTGAGCCACCAAACACACTTAAAGCATGCAGAATCGACTCAGAATAGGAAAAGGAGACGTTTAGGTCAATTTTATGCATTCTGGCGTTCGTAGATACAAGAAAACTGTTAAAATTCTTCAGAAACGTCACTTTTGAAGTGTTTTCTTGTACTTTTAAGCCAATCAGATACCCTACGGGCTCGGAAAGTGCAACGAAACCATCAAATTTTAGCTAGAAACTGTATTTTTGTCGATTTTTATGGAATTTGAACTATATTTCAAAGTTTTTTGATGGTTCTGAGCCACCAAACACACTTAAAGCATGCAGAATCGACTCAGAATAGGAAAAGGAGACGTTTAGGTCAATTTTATGCATTCTGGCGTTCGTAGATACAAGAAAACTGTTAAAATTCTTCAGAAACGTCACTTTTGAAGTGTTTTCTTGTACTTTTAAGCCAATCAGATACCCAACGGGCTCGGAAAGTGCAACGAAACCATCAAATTTTAGCTAGAAACTGTATTTTTGTCGATTTTTATTGAATTTGAACTATATTTCAACGTTTTTTGATGGTTCTGAGCCACCAAACACACTTAAAGCATGCAGAATCGACTCAGAATAGGAAAAGGAGACGTTTAGGTCAATTTTATGCATTCTGGCGTTCGTAGATACAAGAAAACTGTTAAAATTCTTCAGAAACGTCACTTTTGAAGTGTTTTCTTGTACTTTTAAGCCAATCAGATACCCTACGGGCTCGGAAAGTGCAACGAAACCATCAAATTTTAGCTAGAAACTGTATTTTTGTCGATTTTTATTGAATTTGAACTATATTTCAACGTTTTTTGATGGTTCTGAGCCACCAAACACACTTAAAGCATGCAGAATCGACTCAGAATAGGAAAAGGAGACGTTTAGGTCAATTTTATGCATTCTGGCGTTCGTAGATACAAGAAAACTGTTAAAATTCTTCAGAAACGTCACTTTTGAAGTGTTTTCTTGTACTTTTAAGCCAATCAGATACCCTACGGGCTCGGAAAGTGCAACGAAACCATCAAATTTTAGCTAGAAACTGTATTTTTGTCGATTTTTATTGAATTTGAACTATATTTCAACGTTTTTTGATGGTTCTGAGCCACCAAACACACTTAAAGCATGCAGAATCGACTCAGAATAGGAAAAGGAGACGTTTAGGTCAATTTTATGCATTCTGGCGTTCGTAGATACAAGAAAACTGTTAAAATTCTTCAGAAACGTCACTTTTGAAGTGTTTTCTTGTACTTTTAAGCCAATCAGATACCCTACGGGCTCGGAGTGTGCAACGAAACCATCAAATTTTAGCTAGAAACTGTATTTTTGTCGATTTTTATTGAATTTGAACTATATTTCAACGTTTTTTGATGGTTCTGAGCCACCAAACACACTTAAAGCATGCAGAATCGACTCAGAATAGGAAAAGGAGACGTTTAGGTCAATTTTATGCATTCTGGCGTTCGTAGATACAAGAAAACTGTTAAAATTCTTCAGAAACGTCACTTTTGAAGTGTTTTCTTGTACTTTTAAGCCAATCAGATACCCTACGGGCTCGGAAAGTGCAACGAAACCATCAAATTTTAGCTAGAAACTGTATTTTTGTCGATTTTTATTGAATTTGAACTATATTTCAACGTTTTTTGATGGTTCTGAGCCACCAAACACACTTAAAGCATGCAGAATCGACTCAGAATAGGAAAAGGAGACGTTTAGGTCAATTTTATGCATTCTGGCGTTCGTAGATACAAGAAAACTGTTAAAATTCTTCAGAAACGTCACTTTTGAAGTGTTTTCTTGTACTTTTAAGCCAATCAGATACCCTACGGGCTCGGAAAGTGCAACGAAACCATCAAATTTTAGCTAGAAACTGTATTTTTGTCGATTTTTATTGAATTTGAACTATATTTCAACGTTTTTTGATGGTTCTGAGCCACCAAACACACTTAAAGCATGCAGAATCGACTCAGAATAGGAAAAGGAGACGTTTAGGTCAATTTTATGCATTCTGGCGTTCGTAGATACAAGAAAACTGTTAAAATTCTTCAGAAACGTCACTTTTGAAGTGTTTTCTTGTACTTTTAAGCCAATCAGATACCCTACGGGCTCGGAAAGTGCAACGAAACCATCAAATTTTAGCTAGAAACTGTATTTTTGTCGATTTTTATGGAATTTGAACTATATTTCAAAGTTTTTTGATGGTTCTGAGCCACCAAACACACTTAAAGCATGCAGAATCGACTCAGAATAGGAAAAGGAGACGTTTAGGTCAATTTTATGCATTCTGGCGTTCGTAGATACAAGAAAACTGTTAAAATTCTTCAGAAACGTCACTTTTGAAGTGTTTTCTTGTACTTTTAAGCCAATCAGATACCCAACGGGCTCGGAAAGTGCAACGAAACCATCAAATTTTAGCTAGAAACTGTATTTTTGTCGATTTTTATTGAATTTGAACTATATTTCAACGTTTTTTGATGGTTCTGAGCCACCAAACACACTTAAAGCATGCAGAATCGACTCAGAATAGGAAAAGGAGACGTTTAGGTCAATTTTATGCATTCTGGCGTTCGTAGATACAAGAAAACTGTTAAAATTCTTCAGAAACGTCACTTTTGAAGTGTTTTCTTGTACTTTTAAGCCAATCAGATACCCTACGGGCTCGGAAAGTGCAACGAAACCATCAAATTTTAGCTAGAAACTGTATTTTTGTCGATTTTTATTGAATTTGAACTATATTTCAACGTTTTTTGATGGTTCTGAGCCACCAAACACACTTAAAGCATGCAGAATCGACTCAGAATAGGAAAAGGAGACGTTTAGGTCAATTTTATGCATTCTGGCGTTCGTAGATACAAGAAAACTGTTAAAATTCTTCAGAAACGTCACTTTTGAAGTGTTTTCTTGTACTTTTAAGCCAATCAGATACCCTACGGGCTCGGAAAGTGCAACGAAACCATCAAATTTTAGCTAGAAACTGTATTTTTGTCGATTTTTATTGAATTTGAACTATATTTCAACGTTTTTTGATGGTTCTGAGCCACCAAACACACTTAAAGCATGCAGAATCGACTCAGAATAGGAAAAGGAGACGTTTAGGTCAATTTTATGCATTCTGGCGTTCGTAGATACAAGAAAACTGTTAAAATTCTTCAGAAACGTCACTTTTGAAGTGTTTTCTTGTACTTTTAAGCCAATCAGATACCCTACGGGCTCGGAAAGTGCAACGAAACCATCAAATTTTAGCTAGAAACTGTATTTTTGTCGATTTTTATTGAATTTGAACTATATTTCAACGTTTTTTGATGGTTCTGAGCCACCAAACACACTTAAAGCATGCAGAATCGACTCAGAATAGGAAAAGGAGACGTTTAGGTCAATTTTATGCATTCTGGCGTTCGTAGATACAAGAAAACTGTTAAAATTCTTCAGAAACGTCACTTTTGAAGTGTTTTCTTGTACTTTTAAGCCAATCAGATACCCTACGGGCTCGGAAAGTGCAACGAAACCATCAAATTTTAGCTAGAAACTGTATTTTTGTCGATTTTTATGGAATTTGAACTATATTTCAAAGTTTTTTGATGGTTCTGAGCCACCAAACACACTTAAAGCATGCAGAATCGACTCAGAATAGGAAAAGGAGACGTTTAGGTCAATTTTATGCATTCTGGCGTTCGTAGATACAAGAAAACTGTTAAAATTCTTCAGAAACGTCACTTTTGAAGTGTTTTCTTGTACTTTTAAGCCAATCAGATACCCAACGGGCTCGGAAAGTGCAACGAAACCATCAAATTTTAGCTAGAAACTGTATTTTTGTCGATTTTTATTGAATTTGAACTATATTTCAACGTTTTTTGATGGTTCTGAGCCACCAAACACACTTAAAGCATGCAGAATCGACTCAGAATAGGAAAAGGAGACGTTTAGGTCAATTTTATGCATTCTGGCGTTCGTAGATACAAGAAAACTGTTAAAATTCTTCAGAAACGTCACTTTTGAAGTGTTTTCTTGTACTTTTAAGCCAATCAGATACCCTACGGGCTCGGAAAGTGCAACGAAACCATCAAATTTTAGCTAGAAACTGTATTTTTGTCGATTTTTATTGAATTTGAACTATATTTCAACGTTTTTTGATGGTTCTGAGCCACCAAACACACTTAAAGCATGCAGAATCGACTCTGAATAGGAAAAGGAGACGTTTAGGTCAATTTTATGCATTCTGGCGTTCGTAGATACAAGAAAACTGTTAAAATTCTTCAGAAACGTCACTTTTGAAGTGTTTTCTTGTACTTTTAAGCCAATCAGATACCCTACGGGCTCGGAAAGTGCAACGAAACCATCAAATTTTAGCTAGAAACTGTATTTTTGTCGATTTTTATTGAATTTGAACTATATTTCAACGTTTTTTGATGGTTCTGAGCCACCAAACACACTTAAAGCATGCAGAATCGACTCAGAATAGGAAAAGGAGACGTTTAGGTCAATTTTATGCATTCTGGCGTTCGTAGATACAAGAAAACTGTTAAAATTCTTCAGAAACGTCACTTTTGAAGTGTTTTCTTGTACTTTTAAGCCAATCAGATACCCTACGGGCTCGGAAAGTGCAACGAAACCATCAAATTTTAGCTAGAAACTGTATTTTTGTCGATTTTTATTGAATTTGAACTATATTTCAACGTTTTTTGATGGTTCTGAGCCACCAAACACACTTAAAGCATGCAGAATCGACTCAGAATAGGAAAAGGAGACGTTTAGGTCAATTTTATGCATTCTGGCGTTCGTAGATACAAGAAAACTGTTAAAATTCTTCAGAAACGTCACTTTTGAAGTGTTTTCTTGTACTTTTAAGCCAATCAGATACCCTACGGGCTCGGAAAGTGCAACGAAACCATCAAATTTTAGCTAGAAACTGTATTTTTGTCGATTTTTATTGAATTTGAACTATATTTCAACGTTTTTTGATGGTTCTGAGCCACCAAACACACTTAAAGCATGCAGAATCGACTCAGAATAGGAAAAGGAGACGTTCAGGTCAATTTTATGCATTCTGGCGTTCGTAGATACAAGAAAACTGTTAAAATTCTTCAGAAACGTCATTTTTGAAGTGTTTTCTTGTACTTTTAAGCCAATCAGATACCCTACGGGCTCGGAAAGTGCAACGAAACCATCAAATTTTAGCTAGAAACTGTATTTTTGTCGATTTTTATTGAATTTGAACTATATTTCAACGTTTTTTGATGGTTCTGAGCCACCAAACACACTTAAAGCATGCAGAATCGACTCAGAATAGGAAAAGGAGACGTTTAGGTCAATTTTATGCATTCTGGCGTTCGTAGATACAAGAAAACTGTTAAAATTCTTCAGAAACGTCACTTTTGAAGTGTTTTCTTCTACTTTTAAGCCAATCAGATACCCTACGGGCTCGGAAAGTGCAACGAAACCATCAAATTTTAGCTAGAAACTGTATTTTTGTCGATTTTTATTGAATTTGAACTATATTTCAAAGTTTTTTGATGGTTCTGAGCCACCAAACACACTTAAAGCATGCAGAATCGACTCAGAATAGGAAAAGGAGACGTTTAGGTCAATTTTATGCATTCTGGCGTTCGTAGATACAAGAAAACTGTTAAAATTCTTCAGAAACGTCACTTTTGAAGTGTTTTCTTGTACTTTTAAGCCAATCAGATACCCTACGGGCTCGGAAAGTGCAACGAAACCATCAAATTTTAGCTAGAAACTGTATTTTTGTCGATTTTTATTGAATTTGAACTATATTTCAACGTTTTTTGATGGTTCTGAGCCACCAAACACACTTAAAGCATGCAGAATCGACTCAGAATAGGAAAAGGAGACGTTTAGGTCAATTTTATGCATTCTGGCGTTCGTAGATACAAGAAAACTGTTAAAATTCTTCAGAAACGTCACTTTTGAAGTGTTTTCTTGTACTTTTAAGCCAATCAGATACCCTACGGGCTCGGAAAGTGCAACGAAACCATCAAATTTTAGCTAGAAACTGTATTTTTGTCGATTTTTATTGAATTTGAACTATATTTCAACGTTTTTTGATGGTTCTGAGCCACCAAACACACTTAAAGCATGCAGAATCGACTCAGAATAGGAAAAGGAGACGTTTAGGTCAATTTTATGCATTCTGGCGTTCGTAGATACAAGAAAACTGTTAAAATTCTTCAGAAACGTCACTTTTGAAGTGTTTTCTTGTACTTTTAAGCCAATCAGATACCCTACGGGCTCGGAAAGTGCAACGAAACCATCAAATTTTAGCTAGAAACTGTATTTTTGTCGATTTTTATGGAATTTGAACTATATTTCAAAGTTTTTTGATGGTTCTGAGCCACCAAACACACTTAAAGCATGCAGAATCGACTCAGAATAGGAAAAGGAGACGTTTAGATCAATTTTATGCATTCTGGCGTTCGTAGATACAAGAAAACTGTTAAAATTCTTCAGAAACGTCACTTTTGAAGTGTTTTCTTGTACTTTTAAGCCAATCAGATACCCAACGGGCTCGGAAAGTGCAACGAAACCATCAAATTTTAGCTAGAAACTGTATTTTTGTCGATTTTTATTGAATTTGAACTATATTTCAACGTTTTTTGATGGTTCTGAGCCACCAAACACACTTAAAGCATGCAGAATCGACTCAGAATAGGAAAAGGAGACGTTTAGGTCAATTTTATGCATTCTGGCGTTCGTAGATACAAGAAAACTGTTAAAATTCTTCAGAAACGTCACTTTTGAAGTGTTTTCTTGTACTTTTAAGCCAATCAGATACCCTACGGGCTCGGAAAGTGCAACGAAACCATCAAATTTTAGCTAGAAACTGTATTTTTGTCGATTTTTATTGAATTTGAACTATATTTCAACGTTTTTTGATGGTTCTGAGCCACCAAACACACTTAAAGCATGCAGAATCGACTCAGAATAGGAAAAGGAGACGTTTAGGTCAATTTTATGCATTCTGGCGTTCGTAGATACAAGAAAACTGTTAAAATTCTTCAGAAACGTCACTTTTGAAGTGTTTTCTTGTACTTTTAAGCCAATCAGATACCCAACGGGCTCGGAAAGTGCAACGAAACCATCAAATTTTAGCTAGAAACTGTATTTTTGTCGATTTTTATTGAATTTGAACTATATTTCAACGTTTTTTGATGGTTCTGAGCCACCAAACACACTTAAAGCATGCAGAATCGACTCAGAATAGGAAAAGGAGACGTTTAGGTCAATTTTATGCATTCTGGCGTTCGTAGATACAAGAAAACTGTTAAAATTCTTCAGAAACGTCACTTTTGAAGTGTTTTCTTGTACTTTTAAGCCAATCAGATACCCTACGGGCTCGGAAAGTGCAACGAAACCATCAAATTTTAGCTAGAAACTGTATTTTTGTCGATTTTTATTGAATTTGAACTATATTTCAACGTTTTTTGATGGTTCTGAGCCACCAAACACACTTAAAGCATGCAGAATCGACTCAGAATAGGAAAAGGAGACGTTTAGGTCAATTTTATGCATTCTGGCGTTCGTAGATACAAGAAAACTGTTAAAATTCTTCAGAAACGTCACTTTTGAAGTGTTTTCTTGTACTTTTAAGCCAATCAGATACCCTACGGGCTCGGAAAGTGCAACGAAACCATCAAATTTTAGCTAGAAACTGTATTTTTGTCGATTTTTATTGAATTTGAACTATATTTCAACGTTTTTTGATGGTTCTGAGCCACCAAACACACTTAAAGCATGCAGAATCGACTCAGAATAGGAAAAGGAGACGTTTAGGTCAATTTTATGCATTCTGGCGTTCGTAGATACAAGAAAACTGTTAAAATTCTTCAGAAACGTCACTTTTGAAGTGTTTTCTTGTACTTTTAAGCCAATCAGATACCCAACGGGCTCGGAAAGTGCAACGAAACCATCAAATTTTAGCTAGAAACTGTATTTTTGTCGATTTTTATTGAATTTGAACTATATTTCAACGTTTTTTGATGGTTCTGAGCCACCAAACACACTTAAAGCATGCAGAATCGACTCAGAATAGGAAAAGGAGACGTTTAGGTCAATTTTATGCATTCTGGCGTTCGTAGATACAAGAAAACTGTTAAAATTCTTCAGAAACGTCACTTTTGAAGTGTTTTCTTGTACTTTTAAGCCAATCAGATACCCTACGGGCTCGGAAAGTGCAACGAAACCATCAAATTTTAGCTAGAAACTGTATTTTTGTCGATTTTTATTGAATTTGAACTATATTGCAACGTTTTTTGATGGTTCTGAGCCACCAAACACACTTAAAGCATGCAGAATCGACTCAGAATAGGAAAAGGAGAAGTTTAGGTCAATTTTATGCATTCTGGCGTTCGTAGATACAAGAAAACTGTTAAAATTCTTCAGAAACTTCACTTTTGAAGTGTTTTCTTGTACTTTTAAGCCAATCAGATACCCTACGGGCTCGGAAAGTGCAACGAAACCATCAAATTTTAGCTAGAAACTGTATTTTTGTCGATTTTTATTGAATTTGAACTATGTTTCAACGTTTTTTGATGGTTCTGAGCCACCAAACACACTTAAAGCATGCAGAATCGACTCAGAATAGGAAAAGGAGACGTTTAGGTCAATTTTATGCATTCTGGCGTTCGTAGATACAAGAAAACTGTTAAAATTCTTCAGAAACGTCACTTTTGAAGTGTTTTCTTGTACTTTTAAGCCAATCAGATACCCTACGGGCTCGGAAAGTGCAACGAAACCATCAAATTTTAGCTAGAAACTGTATTTTTGTCGATTTTTATTGAATTTGAACTATATTTCAACGTTTTTTGATGGTTCTGAGCCACCAAACACACTTAAAGCATGCAGAATCGACTCAGAATAGGAAAAGGAGACGTTTAGGTCAATTTTATGCATTCTGGCGTTCGTAGATACAAGAAAACTGTTAAAATTCTTCAGAAACGTCACTTTTGAAGTGTTTTCTTGTACTTTTAAGCCAATCAGATACCCTACGGGCTCGGAAAGTGCAACGAAACCATCAAATTTTAGCTAGAAACTGTATTTTTGTCGATTTTTATTGAATTTGAACTATATTTCAACGTTTTTTGATGGTTCTGAGCCACCAAACACACTTAAAGCATGCAGAATCGACTCAGAATAGGAAAAGGAGACGTTTAGGTCAATTTTATGCATTCTGGCGTTCGTAGATACAAGAAAACTGTTAAAATTCTTCAGAAACGTCACTTTTGAAGTGTTTTCTTGTACTTTTAAGCCAATCAGATACCCTACGGGCTCGGAAAGTGCAACGAAACCATCAAATTTTAGCTAGAAACTGTATTTTTGTCGATTTTTATTGAATTTGAACTATATTTCAACGTTTTTTGATGGTTCTGAGCCACCAAACACACTTAAAGCATGCAGAATCGACTCAGAATAGGAAAAGGAGACGTTTAGTTCAATTTTATGCATTCTGGCGTTCGTAGATACAAGAAAACTGTTAAAATTCTTCAGAAACGTCACTTTTGAAGTGTTTTCTTGTACTTTTAAGCCAATCAGATACCCTACGGGCTCGGAAAGTGCAACGAAACCATCAAATTTTAGCTAGAAACTGTATTTTTGTCGATTTTTATTGAATTTGAACTATATTTCAACGTTTTTTGATGGTTCTGAGCCACCAAACACACTTAAAGCATGCAGAATCGACTCAGAATAGGAAAAGGAGACGTTTAGGTCAATTTTATGCATTCTGGCGTTCGTAGATACAAGAAAACTGTTAAAATTCTTCAGAAACGTCACTTTTGAAGTGTTTTCTTGTACTTTTAAGCCAATCAGATACCCTACGGGCTCGGAAAGTGCAACGAAACCATAAAATTTTAGCTAGAAACTGTATTTTTGTCGATTTTTATTGAATTTGAACTATATTGCAACGTTTTTTGATGGTTCTGAGCCACCAAACACACTTAAAGCATGCAGAATCGACTCAGAATAGGAAAAGGAGACGTTTAGGTCAATTTTATGCATTCTGGCGTTCGTAGATACAAGAAAACTGTTAAAATTCTTCAGAAACTTCACTTTTGAAGTGTTTTCTTGTACTTTTAAGCCAATCAGATACCCTACGGGCTCGGAAAGTGCAACGAAACCATCAAATTTTAGCTAGAAACTGTATTTTTGTCGATTTTTATTGAATTTGAACTATGTTTCAACGTTTTTTGATGGTTCTGAGCCACCAAACACACTTAAAGCATGCAGAATCGACTCAGAATAGGAAAAGGAGACGTTTAGGTCAATTTTATGCATTCTGGCGTTCGTAGATACAAGAAAACTGTTAAAATTCTTCAGAAACGTCACTTTTGAAGTGTTTTCTTGTACTTTTAAGCCAATCAGATACCCTACGGGCTCGGAAAGTGCAACGAAACCATCAAATTTTAGCTAGAAACTGTATTTTTGTCGATTTTTATTGAATTTGAACTATATTTCAACGTTTTTTGATGGTTCTGAGCCACCAAACACACTTAAAGCATGCAGAATCGACTCAGAATAGGAAAAGGAGACGTTTAGGTCAATTTTATGCATTCTGGCGTTCGTAGATATAAGAAAACTGTTAAAATTCTTCAGAAACGTCACTTTTGAAGTGTTTTCTTGTACTTTTAAGCCAATCAGATATCCTACGGGCTCGGAAAGTGCAACGAAACCATCAAATTTTAGCTAGAAACTGTATTTTTGTCGATTTTTATTGAATTTGAACTATATTTCAACGTTTTTTGATGGTTCTGAGCCACCAAACACACTTAAAGCATGCAGAATCGACTCAGAATAGGAAAAGGAGACGTTTAGGTCAATTTTATGCATTCTGGCGTTCGTAGATACAAGAAAACTGTTAAAATTCTTCAGAAACGTCATTTTTGAAGTGTTTTCTTGTACTTTTAAGCCAATCAGATACCCTACGGGCTCGGAAAGTGCAACGAAACCATCAAATTTTAGCTAGAAACTGTATTTTTGTCGATTTTTATTGAATTTGAACTACATTTCAACGTTTTTTGATGGTTCTGAGCCACCAAACACACTTAAAGCATGCAGAATCGACTCAGAATAGGAAAAGGAGACGTTTAGGTCAATTTTATGCATTCTGGCGTTCGTAGATACAAGAAAACTGTTAAAATTCTTCAGAAACGTCACTTTTGAAGTGTTTTCTTGTACTTTTAAGCCAATCAGATACCCTACGGGCTCGGAAAGTGCAACGAAACCATCAAATTTTAGCTAGAAACTGTATTTTTGTCGATTTTTATTGAATTTGAACTATATTTCAACGTTTTTTGATGGTTCTGAGCCACCAAACACACTTAAAGCATGCAGAATCGACTCAGAATAGGAAAAGGAGACGTTTAGGTCAATTTTATGCATTCTGGCGTTCGTAGATACAAGAAAACTGTTAAAATTCTTCAGAAACGTCACTTTTGAAGTGTTTTCTTGTACTTTTAAGCCAATCAGATACCCTACGGGCTCGGAAAGTGCAACGAAACCATCAAATTTTAGCTAGAAACTGTATTTTTGTCGATTTTTATTGAATTTGAACTATATTTCAACGTTTTTTGATGGTTCTGAGCCACCAAACACACTTAAAGCATGCAGAATCGACTCAGAATAGGAAAAGGAGACGTTTAGGTCAATTTTATGCATTCTGGCGTTCGTAGATACAAGAAAACTGTTAAAATTCTTCAGAAACGTCACTTTTGAAGTGTTTTCTTGTACTTTTAAGCCAATCAGATACCCTACGGGCTCGGAAAGTGCAACGAAACCATCAAATTTTAGCTAGAAACTGTATTTTTGTCGATTTTTATTGAATTTGAACTATATTTCAACGTTTTTTGATGGTTCTGAGCCACCAAACACACTTAAAGCATGCAGAATCGACTCAGAATAGGAAAAGGAGACGTTTAGGTCAATTTTATGCATTCTGGCGTTCGTAGATACAAGAAAACTGTTAAAATTCTTCAGAAACGTCACTTTTGAAGTGCTTTCTTGTACTTTTAAGCCAATCAGATACCCTACGGGCTCGGAAAGTGCAACGAAACCATCAAATTTTAGCTAGAAACTGTATTTTTGTCGATTTTTATTGAATTTGAACTATATTTCAACGTTTTTTGATGGTTCTGAGCCATCAAACACACTTAAAGCATGCAGAATCGACTCAGAATAGGAAAAGGAGACGTTTAGGTCAATTTTATGCATTCTGGCGTTCGTAGATACAAGAAAACTGTTAAAATTCTTCAGAAACATCACTTTTGAAGTGTTTTCTTGAACTTTTAAGCCAATCAGATATCCTACGGGCTCGGAAAGTGCAACGAAACCATCAAATTTTAGCTAGAAACTGTATTTTTGTCGATTTTTATTGAATTTGAACTATATTTCAACGTTTTTTGATGGTTCTGAGCCACCAAACACACTTAAAGCATGCAGAATCGACTCAGAATAGGAAAAGGAGACGTTTAGGTCAATTTTATGCATTCTGGCGTTCGTAGATACAAGAAAACTGTTAAAATTCTTCAGAAACGTCACTTTTGAAGTGTTTTCTTGTACTTTTAAGCCAATCAGATACCCTACGGGCTCGGAAAGTGCAACGAAACCATCAAATTTTAGCTAGAAACTGTATTTTTGTCGATTTTTATTGAATTTGAACTATATTTCAACGTTTTTTAATGGTTCTGAGCCACCAAACACACTTAAAGCATGCAGAATCGACTCAGAATAGGAAAAGGAGACGTTTAGGTCAATTTTATGCATTCTGGCGTTCGTAGATACAAGAAAACTGTTAAAATTCTTCAGAAACGTCACTTTTGAAGTGTTTTCTTGTACTTTTAAGCCAATCAGATACCCTACGGGCTCGGAAAGTGCAACGAAACCATCAAATTTTAGCTAGAAACTGTATTTTTGTCGATTTTTATTGAATTTGAACTATATTTCAACGTTTTTTGATGGTTCTGAGCCACCAAACACACTTAAAGCATGCAGAATCGACTCAGAATAGGAAAAGGAGACGTTTAGGTCAATTTTATGCATTCTGGCGTTCGTAGATACAAGAAAACTGTTAAAATTCTTCAGAAACGTCACTTTTGAAGTGTTTTCTTGTACTTTTAAGCCAATCAGATACCCTACGGGCTCGGAAAGTGCAACGAAACCATCAAATTTTAGCTAGAAACTGTATTTTTGTCGATTTTTATTGAATTTGAACTATATTTCAACGTTTTTTGATGGTTCTGAGCCACCAAACACACTTAAAGCATGCAGAATCGACTCAGAATAGGAAAAGGAGACGTTTAGGTCAATTTTATGCATTCTGGCGTTCGTAGATACTAGAAAACTGTTAAAATTCTTCAGAAACGTCACTTTTGAAGTGTTTTCTTGTACTTTTAAGCCAATCAGATACCCTACGGGCTCGGAAAGTGCAACGAAACCATCAAATTTTAGCTAGAAACTGTATTTTTGTCGATTTTTATTGAATTTGAACTATATTTCAACGTTTTTTGATGGTTCTGAGCCACCAAACACACTTAAAGCATGCAGAATCGACTCAGAATAGGAAAAGGAGACGTTTAGGTCAATTTTATGCATTCTGGCGCTCGTAGATACAAGAAAACTGTTAAAATTCTTCAGAAACGTCACTTTTGAAGTGTTTTCTTGTACTTTTAAGCCAATCAGATACCCTACGGGCTCGGAAAGTGCAACGAAACCATCAAATTTTAGCTAGAAACTGTATTTTTGTCGATTTTTATTGAATTTGAACTATATTTCAACGTTTTTTGATGGTTCTGAGCCACCAAACACACTTAAAGCATGCAGAATCGACTCAGAATTGGAAAAGGAGACGTTTAGATCAATTTTATGCATTCTGGCGTTCGTAGATACAAGAAAACTGTTAAAATTCTTCAGAAACGTCACTTTTGAAGTGTTTTCTTGTACTTTTAAGCCAATCAGATACCCTACGGGCTCGGAAAGTGCAACGAAACCATCAAATTTTAGCTAGAAACTGTATTTTTGTCGATTTTTATTGAATTTGAACTATATTTCAACGTTTTTTGATGGTTCTGAGCCACCAAACACACTTAAAGCATGCAGAATCGACTCAGAATAGGAAAATGAGACGTTTAGGTCAATTTTATGCATTCTGGCGTTCGTAGATACAAGAAAACTGTTAAAATTCTTCAGAAACGTCACTTTTGAAGTGTTTTCTTGTACTTTTAAGCCAATCAGATACCCTACGGGCTCGGAAAGTGCAACGAAACCATCAAATTTTAGCTAGAAACTGTATTTTTGTCGATTTTTATTGAATTTGAACTATATTTCAACGTTTTTTGATGGTTCTGAGCCACCAAACACACTTAAAGCATGCAGAATCGACTCAGAATAGGAAAAGGAGACGTTTAGGTCAATTTTATGCATTCTGGCGTTCGTAGATACAAGAAAACTGTTAAAATTCTTCAGAAACGTCACTTTTGAAGTGTTTTCTTGTACTTTTAAGCCAATCAGATACCCTACGGGCTCGGAAAGTGCAACGAAACCATCAAATTTTAGCTAGAAACTGTATTTTTGTCGATTTTTATTGAATTTGAACTATATTTCAACGTTTTTTGATGGTTCTGAGCCACCAAACACACTCAAAGCATGCAGAATCGACTCAGAATAGGAAAAGGAGACGTTTAGGTCAATTTTATGCATTCTGGCGTTTGTAGATACAAGAAAACTGTTAAAATTCTTCAGAAACGTCACTTTTGAAGTGTTTTCTTGTACTTTTAAGCCAATCAGATACCCTACGGGCTCGGAAAGTGCAACGAAACCATCAAATTTTAGCTAGAAACTGCATTTTTGTCGATTTTTATTGAATTTGAACTATATTTCAACGTTTTTTGATGGTTCTGAGCCACCAAACACACTTAAAGCATGCAGAATCGACTCAGAATAGGAAAAGGAGACGTTTAGGTCAATTTTATGCATTCTGGCGTTCGTAGATACAAGAAAACTGTTAAAATTCTTCAGAAACGTCACTTTTGAAGTGTTTTCTTGTACTTTTAAGCCAATCAGATACCCTACGGGCTCGGAAAGTGCAACGAAACCATCAAATTTTAGCTAGAAACTGTATTTTTGTCGATTTTTATTGAATTTGAACTATATTTCAACGTTTTTTGATGGTTCTGAGCCACCAAACACACTTAAAGCATGCAGAATCGACTCAGAATAGGAAAAGGAGACGTTTAGGTTAATTTTATGCATTCTGGCGTTCGTAGATACAAGAAAACTGTTAAAATTCTTCAGAAACGTCACTTTTGAAGTGTTTTCTTGTACTTTTAAGCCAATCAGATACCCTACGGGCTCGGAAAGTGCAACGAAACCATCAAATTTTAGCTAGAAACTGTATTTTTGTCGATTTTTATTGAATTTGAACTATATTTCAACGTTTTTTGATGGTTCTGAGCCACCAAACACACTTAAAGCATGCAGAATCGACTCAGAATAGGAAAAGGAGACGTTTAGGTCAATTTTATGCATTCTGGCGTTCGTAGATACAAGAAAAATGTTAAAATTCTTCAGAAACGTCACTTTTGAAGTGTTTTCTTGTACTTTTAAGCCAATCAGATACCCTACGGGCTCGGAAAGTGCAACGAAACCATCAAATTTTAGCTAGAAACTGTATTTTTGTCGATTTTTATTGAATTTTAACTATATTTCAACGTTTTTTGATGGTTCTGAGCCACCAAACACAATTAAAGCATGCAGAATCGATTCAGAATAGGAAAAGGAGACGTTTAGGTCAATTTTATGCATTCTGGCGTTAGTAGATACAAGAAAACTGTTAAAATTCTTCAGAAACGTCATTTTTGAAGTGTTTTCTTGTACTTTTAAGCCAATCAGATACCCTACGGGCTCGGAAAGTGCAACGAAACCATCAAATTTTAGCTAGAAACTGTAATTTTGCCGATTTTTATTGAATTTGAACTATATTTCAACGTTTTTTGATGGTTCTGAGCCACCAAACACACTTAAAGCATGCAGAATCGACTCAGAATAGGAAAAGGAGACGTTTAGGTCAATTTTATGCATTCTGGCGTTCGTAGATACAAGAAAAATGTTAAAATTCTTCAGAAACGTCACTTTTGAAGTGTTTTCTTGTACTTTTAAGCCAATCAGATACCCTACGGGCTCGGAAAGTGCAACGAAACCATCAAATTTTAGCTAGAAACTGTATTTTTGTCGATTTTTATTGAATTTGAACTATATTTCAACGTTTTTTGATGGTTCTGAGCCACCAAACACACTTAAAGCATGCAGAATCGACTCAGAATAGGAAAAGGAGACGTTTAGGTCAATTTTATGCATTCTGGCGTTCGTAGATACAAGAAAACTGTTAAAATTCTTCAGAAACGTCACTTTTGAAGTGTTTTCTTGTACTTTTAAGCCAATCAGATACCCTACGGGCTCGGAAAGTGCAACGAAACTATCAAATTTTAGCTAGAAACTGTATTTTTGTCGATTTTTATTGAATTTGAACTATATTTCAACGTTTTTTGATGGTTCTGAGCCACCAAACACACTTAAAGCATGCAGAATCGACTCAGAATAGGAAAAGGAGACGTTTAGGTCAATTTTATGCATTCTGGCGTTCGTAGATACAAGAAAACTGTTAAAATTCTTCAGAAACGTCACTTTTGAAGTGTTTTCTTGTACTTTTAAGCCAATCAGATACTCTACGGGCTCGGAAAGTGCAACGAAACCATCAAATTTTAGCTAGAAACTGTATTTTTGTCGATTTTTATTGAATTTTAACTATATTTCAACGTTTTTTGATGGTTCTGAGCCACCAAACACACTTAAAGCATGCAGAATCGACTCAGAATAGGAAAAGGAGACGTTTAGGTCAATTTTATACATTCTGGCGTTCGTAGATACAAGAAAACTGTTAAAATTCTTCAGAAACGTCACTTTTGAAGTGTTTTCTTGTACTTTTAAGCCAATCAGATACCCTACGGGCTCGGAAAGTGCAACGAAATCATCAAATTTTAGCTAGAAACTGTATTTTTGTCGATTTTTATTGAATTTGAACTATATTTCAACGTTTTTTGATGGTTCTGAGCCACCAAACACACTTAAAGCATGCAGAATCGACTCAGAATAGGAAAAGGAGACGTTTAGGTCAATTTTATGCATTCTGGCGTTCGTAGATACAAGAAAACTGTTAAAATTCTTCAGAAACGTCACTTTTGAAGTGTTTTCTTGTACTTTGAAGCCAATCAGATACCCTACGGGCTCGGAAAGTGCAACGAAACCATCAAATTTTAGCTAGAAACTGTATTTTTGTCGATTTTTATTGAATTTGAACTATATTTCAACGTTTTTTGATGGTTCTGAGCCACCAAACACACTTAAAGCATGCAGAATCGACTCAGAATAGGAAAAGGAGACGTTTAGGTCAATTTTATGCATTCTGGCGTTCGTAGATACAAGAAAACTGTTAAAATTCTTCAGAAACGTCACTTTTGAAGTGTTTTCTTGTACTTTTAAGCCAATCAGATACCCTACGGGCTCGGAAAGTGCAACGAAACCATCAAATTTTAGCTAGAAACTGTATTTTTGTCGATTTTTATTGAATTTGAACTATATTTCAACGTTTTTTGATGGTTCTCAGCCACCAAACACACTTAAAGCATGCAGAATCGACTCAGAATAGGAAAAGGAGACGTTTAGGTCAATTTTATGCATTCTGGCGTTCGTAGATACAAGAAAACTGTTAAAATTCTTCAGAAACGTCACTTTTGAAGTGTTTTCTTGTACTTTTAAGCCAATCAGATACCCTACGGGCTCGGAAAGTGCAACGAAATCATCAAATTTTAGCTAGAAACTGTATTTTTGTCGATTTTTATTGAATTTGAACTATATTTCAACGTTTTTTGATGGTTCTGAGCCATCAAACACACTTAAAGCATGCAGAATCGACTCAGAATAGGAAAAGGAGACGTTTAGGTCAATTTTATGCATTCTGGCGTTCGTAGATACAAGAAAACTGTTAAAATTCTTCAGAAACGTCACTTTTGAAGTGTTTTCTTGTACTTTTAAGCCAATCAGATACCCTACGGGCTCGGAAAGTGCAACGAAACCATCAAATTTTAGCTAGAAACTGTATCTTTGTCGATTTTTATTGAATTTGAACTATATTTCAACGTTTTTTGATGGTTCTGAGCCACCAAACACACTTAAAGCATGCAGAATCGACTCAGAATAGGAAAAGGAGACGTTTAGGTCAATTTTATGCATTCTGGCGTTCGTAGATACAAGAAAACTGTTAAAATTCTTCAGAAACGTCACTTTTGAAGTCTTTTCTTGTACTTTTAAGCCAATCAGATACCCTACGGGCTCGGAAAGTGCAACGAAACCATCAAATTTTAGCTAGAAACTGTATTTTTGTCGATTTTTATTGAATTTGAACTATATTTCAACGTTTTTTGATGGTTCTGAGCCACCAAACACACTTAAAGCATGCAGAATCGACTCAGAATAGGAAAAGGAGACGTTTAGGTCGATTTTATGCATTCTGGCGTTCGTAGATACAAGAAAACTGTTAAAATTCTTCAGAAACGTCACTTTTGAAGTGTTTTCTTGTACTTTTAAGCCAATCAGATACCCTACGGGCTCGGAAAGTGCAACGAAACCATCAAATTTTAGCTAGAAACTGTATTTTTGTCGATTTTTATTGAATTTGAACTATATTTCAACGTTTTTTGATGGTTCTGAGCCACCAAACACACTTAAAGCATGCAGAATCGACTCAGAATAGGAAAAGGAGACGTTTAGGTCAATTTTATGCATTCTGGCG
The DNA here is from genome assembly GCF_036711695.1 of Zophobas morio. Taxonomy (NCBI): domain Eukaryota; kingdom Metazoa; phylum Arthropoda; class Insecta; order Coleoptera; family Tenebrionidae; genus Zophobas; species Zophobas morio. Next base: position 23,959 of record NW_026972355.1, read on the forward strand.
TTCGTAGATACAAGAAAACTGTTAAAATTCTTCAGAAACGTCACTTTTGAAGTGTTTTCTTGTACTTTTAAGCCAATCAGATACCCTACGGGCTCGGAAAGTGCAACGAAACCATCAAATTTTAGCTAGAAACTGTATTTTTGTCGATTTTTATTGAATTTGAACTATATTTCAACGTTTTTTGATGGTTCTGAGCCACCAAACACACTTAAAGCATGCAGAATCGACTCAGAATAGGAAAAGGAGACGTTTAGGTCAATTTTATGCATTCTGGCGTTCGTAGATACAAGAAAACTGTTAAAATTCTTCAGAAACGTCACTTTTGAAGTGTTTTCTTGTACTTTTAAGCCAATCAGATACCCTACGGGTTCGGAAAGTGCAACGAAACCATCAAATTTTAGCTAGAAACTGTATTTTTGTCGATTTTTATTGAATTTGAACTATATTTCAACGTTTTTTGATGGTTCTGAGCCACCAAACACACTTAAAGCATGCAGAATCGACTCAGAATAGGAAAAGGAGACGTTTAGGTCAATTTTATGCATTCTGGCGTTCGTAGATACAAGAAAACTGTTAAAATTCTTCAGAAACGTCACTTTTGAAGTGTTTTCTTGTACTTTTAAGCCAATCAGATACCCTACGGGCTCGGAAAGTGCAACGAAACCATGAAATTTTAGCTAGAAACTGTATTTTTGTCGATTTTTATTGAATTTGAACTATATTTCAACGTTTTTTGATGGTTCTGAGCCACCAAACACACTTAAAGCATGCAGAATCGACTCAGAATAGGAAAAGGAGACGTTTAGGTCAATTTTATGCATTCTGGCGTTCGTAGATACAAGAAAACTGTTAAAATTCTTCAGAAACGTCACTTTTGAAGTGTTTTCTTGTACTTTTAACCCAATCAGATACCCTACGGGCTCGGAAAGTGCAACGAAACCATCAAATTTTAGCTAGAAACTGTATTTTTGTCGATTTTTATTGAATTTGAACTATATTTCAACGTTTTTTGATGGTTCTGAGCCACCAAACACACTTAAAGCATGCAGAATCGACTCAGAATAGGAAAAGGAGACGTTTAGGTCAATTTTATGCATTCTGGCGTTCGTAGATACAAGAAAACTGTTAAAATTCTTCAGAAACGTCACTTTTGAAGTGTTTTCTTGTACTTTTAAGCCAATCAGATACCCTACGGGCTCGGAAAGTGCAACGAAACCATCAAATTTTAGCTAGAAACTGTATTTTTGTCGATTTTTATTGAATTTGAACTATATTTCAACGTTTTTTGATGGTTCTGAGCCACCAAACACACTTAAAGCATGCAGAATCGACTCAGAATAGGAAAAGGAGACGTTTAGGTCAATTTTATGCATTCTGGCGTTCGTAGATACAAGAAAACTGTTAAAATTCTTCAGAAACGTCACTTTTGAAGTGTTTTCTTGTACTTTTAAGCCAATCAGATACCCTACGGGCTCGGAAAGTGCAACGAAACCATCAAATTTTAGCTAGAAACTGTATTTTTGTCGATTTTTATTGAATTTGAACTATATTTCAACGTTTTTTGATGGTTCTGAGCCACCAAACACACTTAAAGCATGCAGAATCGACTCAGAATAGGAAAAGGAGACGTTTAGGTCGATTTTATGCATTCTGGCGTTCGTAGATACAAGAAAACTGTTAAAATTCTTCAGAAACGTCACTTTTGAAGTGTTTTCTTGTACTTTTAAGCCAATCAGATACCCTACGGGCTCGGAAAGTGCAACGAAACCATCAAATTTTAGCTAGAAACTGTATTTTTGTCGATTTTTATTGAATTTGAACTATATTTCAACGTTTTTTGATGGTTCTGAGCCACCAAACACACTTAAAGCATGCAGAATCGACTCAGAATAGGAAAAGGAGACGTTTAGGTCAATTTTATGCATTCTGGCGTTCGTAGATACAAGAAAACTGTTAAAATTCTTCAGAAACGTCACTTTTGAAGTGTTTTCTTGTACTTTTAAGCCAATCAGATACCCTACGGGCTCGGAAAGTGCAACGAAACCATCAAATTTTAGCTAGAAACTGTATTTTTGTCGATTTTTATTGAATTTGAACTATATTTCAACGTTTTTTGATGGTTCTGAGCCACCAAACACACTTAAAGCATGCAGAATCGACTCAGAATAGGAAAAGGAGACGTTTAGGTCAATTTTATGCATTCTGGCGTTCGTAGATACAAGAAAACTGTTAAAATTCTTCAGAAACGTCACTTTTGAAGTGTTTTCTTGTACTTTTAAGCCAATCAGATACCCTACGGGCTCGGAAAGTGCAACGAAACCATCAAATTTTAGCTAGAAACTGTATTTTTGTCGATTTTTATTGAATTTGAACTATATTTCAACGTTTTTTGATGGTTCTGAGCCACCAAACACACTTAAAGCATGCAGAATCGACTCAGAATAGGAAAAGGAGACGTTTAGGTCAATTTTATGCATTCTGGCGTTCGTAGATACAAGAAAACTGTTAAAATTCTTCAGAAACGTCACTTTTGAAGTGTTTTCTTGTACTTTTAAGCCAATCAGATACCCTACGGGCTCGGAAAGTGCAACGAAACCATCAAATTTTAGCTAGAAACTGTATTTTTGTCGATTTTTATTGAATTTGAACTATATTTCAACGTTTTTTGATGGTTCTGAGCCACCAAACACACTTAAAGCATGCAGAATCGACTCAGAATAGGAAAAGGAGACGTTTAGGTCAATTTTATGCATTCTGGCGTTCGTAGATACAAGAAAACTGTTAAAATTCTTCAGAAACGTCACTTTTGAAGTGTTTTCTTGTACTTTTAAGCCAATCAGATACCCTACGGGCTCGGAAAGTGCAACGAAACCATCAAATTTTAGCTAGAAACTGTATTTTTGTCGATTTTTATTGAATTTGAACTATATTTCAACGTTTTTTGATGGTTCTGAGCCACCAAACACACTTAAAGCATGCAGAATCGACTCAGAATAGGAAAAGGAGACGTTTAGGTCAATTTTATGCATTCTGGCGTTCGTAGATACAAGAAAACTGTTAAAATTCTTCAGAAACGTCACTTTTGAAGTGTTTTCTTGTACTTTTAACCCAATCAGATACCCTACGGGCTCGGAAAGTGCAACGAAACCATCAAATTTTAGCTAGAAACTGTATTTTTGTCGATTTTTATTGAATTTGAACTATATTTCAACGTTTTTTGATGGTTCTGAGCCACCAAACACACTTAAAGCATGCAGAATCGACTCAGAATAGGAAAAGGAGACGTTTAGGTCAATTTTATGCATTCTGGCGTTCGTAGATACAAGAAAACTGTTAAAATTCTTCAGAAACGTCACTTTTGAAGTGTTTTCTTGTACTTTTAAGCCAATCAGATACCCTACGGGCTCGGAAAGTGCAACGAAACCATCAAATTTTAGCTAGAAACTGTATTTTTGTCGATTTTTATTGAATTTGAACTATATTTCAACGTTTTTTGATGGTTCTGAGCCACCAAACACACTTAAAGCATGCAGAATCGACTCAGAATAGGAAAAGGAGACGTTTAGGTCAATTTTATGCATTCTGGCGTTCGTAGATACAAGAAAACTGTTAAAATTCTTCAGAAACGTCACTTTTGAAGTGTTTTCTTGTACTTTTAAGCCAATCAGATACCCTACGGGCTCGGAAAGTGCAACGAAACCATCAAATTTTAGATAGAAACTGTATTTTTGTCGATTTTTATTGAATTTGAACTATATTTCAACGTTTTTTGATGGTTCTGAGCCACCAAACACACTTAAAGCATGCAGAATCGACTCAGAATAGGAAAAGGAGACGTTTAGGTCAATTTTATGCATTCTGGCGTTCGTAGATACAAGAAAACTGTTAAAATTCTTCAGAAACGTCACTTTTGAAGTGTTTTCTTGTACTTTTAAGCCAATCAGATACCCTACGGGCTCGGAAAGTGCAACGAAACCATCAAATTTTAGCTAGAAACTGTATTTTTGTCGATTTTTATTGAATTTGAACTATATTTCAACGTTTTTTGATGGTTCTGAGCCACCAAACACACTTAAAGCATGCAGAATCGACTCAGAATAGGAAAAGGAGACGTTTAGGTCAATTTTATGAATTCTGGCGTTCGTAGATACAAGAAAACTGTTAAAATTCTTCAGAAACGTCACTTTTGAAGTGTTTTCTTGTACTTTTAAGCCATTCAGATACCCTACGGGCTCGGAAAGTGCAACGAAACCATCAAATTTTAGCCAGAAACTGTATTTTTGTCGATTTTTATTGAATTTGAACTATATTTCAACGTTTTTTGATGGTTCTGAGCCACCAAACACACTTAAAGCATGCAGAATCGACTCAGAATAGGAAAAGGAGACGTTTAGGTCAATTTTATGCATTCTGGCGTTCGTAGATACAAGAAAACTGTTAAAATTCTTCAGAAACGTCACTTTTGAAGTGTTTTCTTGTACTTTTAAGCCAATCAGATACCCTACGGGCTCGGAAAGTGCAACGAAACCATCAAATTTTAGCTAGAAACTGTATTTTTGTCGATTTTTATTGAATTTGAACTATATTTCAACGTTTTTTGATGGTTCTGAGCCACCAAACACACTTAAAGCATGCAGAATCGACTCAGAATAGGAAAAGGAGACGTTTAGGTCAATTTTATGCATTCTGGCGTTCGTAGATACAAGAAAACTGTTAAAATTCTTCAGAAATGTCACTTTTGAAGTGTTTTCTTGTACTTTTAAGCCAATCAGATACCCAACGGGCTCGGAAAGTGCAACGAAACCATCAAATTTTAGCTAGAAACTGTATTTTTGTCGATTTTTATTGAATTTGAACTATATTTCAACGTTTTTTGATGGTTCTGAGCCACCAAACACACTTAAAGCATGCAGAATCGACTCAGAATAGGAAAAGGAGACGTTTAGGTCAATTTTATGCATTCTGGCGTTCGTAGATACAAGAAAACTGTTAAAATTCTTCAGAAACGTCACTTTTGAAGTGTTTTCTTGTACTTTTAAGCCAATCAGATACCCTACGGGCTAGGAAAGTGCAACGAAACCATCAAATTTTAGCTAGAAACTGTATTTTTGTCGATTTTTATTGAATTTGAACCATATTTCAACGTTTTTTGATGGTTCTGAGCCACCAAACACACTTAAAGCATGCAGAATCGACTCAGAATAGGAAAAGGAGACGTTTAGGTCAATTTTATGCATTCTGGCGTTCGTAGATACAAGAAAACTGTTAAAATTCTTCAGAAACGTCACTTTTGAAGTGTTTTCTTGTACTTTTAAGCCAATCAGATACCCTACGGGCTCGGAAAGTGCAACGAAACCATCAAATTTTAGCTAGAAACTGTATTTTTGTCGATTTTTATTGAATTTGAACTATATTTCAACGTTTTTTGATGGTTCTGAGCCACCAAACACACTTAAAACATGCAGAATCGACTCAGAATAGGAAAAGGAGACGTTTAGGTCAATTTTATGCATTCTGGCGTTCGTAGATACAAGAAAACTGTTAAAATTCTTCAGAAACGTCACTTTTGAAGTGTTTTCTTGTACTTTTAAGCCAATCAGATACCCGACGGGCTCGGAAAGTGCAACGAAACCATCAAATTTTAGCTAGAAACTGTATTTTTGTCGATTTTTTTTGAATTTGAACTATATTTCAACGTTTTTTGATGGTTCTGAGCCCCCAAACACACTTAAAGCATGCAGAATCGACTCAGAATAGGAAAAGGAGACGTTTAGGTCAATTTTATGCATTCTGGCGTTCGTAGATACAAGAAAACTGTTAAAATTCTTCAGAAACGTCACTTTTGAAGTGTTTTCTTGTACTTTTAAGCCAATCAGATACCCTACGGGCTCGGAAAGTGCAACGAAACCATCAAATTTTAGCTAGAAACTGTATTTTTGTCGATTTTTATTGAATTTGAACTATATTTCAACGTTTTTTGATGGTTCTGAGCCACCAAACACACTTAAAGCATGCAGAATCGACTCAGAATAGGAAAAGGAGACGTTTAGGTCAATTTTATGCATTCTGGCGTTCGTAGATACAAGAAAACTGTTAAAATTCTTCAGAAACGTCACTTTTGAAGTGTTTTCTTGTACTTTTAAGCCAATCAGATACCCTACGGGCTCGGAAAGTGCAACGAAACCATCAAATTTTAGCTAGAAACTGTATTTTTGTCGATTTTTATTGAATTTGAACTATATTTCAACGTTTTTTGATGGTTCTGAGCCACCAAACACACTTAAAGCATGCAGAATCGACTCAGAATAGGAAAAGGAGACGTTTAGGTCAATTTTATGCATTCTGGCGTTCGTAGATACAAGAAAACTGTTAAAATTCTTCAGAAACGTCACTTTTGAAGTGTTTTCTTGTACTTTTAAGCCAATCAGATACCCTACGGGCTCGGAAAGTGCAACGAAACCATCAAATTTTAGCTAGAAACTGTATTTTTGTCGATTTTTATTGAATTTGAACTATATTTCAACGTTTTTTGATGGTTCTGAGCCACCAAACACACTTAAAGCATGCAGAATCGACTCAGAATAGGAAAAGGAGACATTTAGGTCAATTTTATGCATTCTGGCGTTCGTAGATACAAGAAAACTGTTAAAATTCTTCAGAAACGTCACTTTTGAAGTGTTTTCTTGTACTTTTAAGCCAATCAGATACCCTACGGGCTCGGAAAGTGCAACGAAACCATCAAATTTTAGCTAGAAACTGTATTTTTGTCGATTTTTATTGAATTTGAACTATATTTCAACGTTTTTTGATGGTTCTGAGCCACCAAACACACTTAAAGCATGCAGAATCGACTCAGAATAGGAAAAGGAGACGTTTAGGTCAATTTTATGCATTCTGGCGTTCGTAGATACAAGAAAACTGTTAAAATTCTTCAGAAACGTCACTTTTGAAGTGTTTTCTTGTACTTTTAAGCCATTCAGATACCCTACGGGCTCGGAAAGTGCAACGAAACCATCAAATTTTAGCCAGAAACTGTATTTTTGTCGATTTTTATTGAATTTGAACTATATTTCAACGTTTTTTGATGGTTCTGAGCCACCAAACACACTTAAAGCATGCAGAATCGACTCAGAATAGGAAAAGGAGACGTTTAGGTCAATTTTATGCATTCTGGCGTTCGTAGATACAAGAAAACTGTTAAAATTCTTCAGAAACGTCACTTTTGAAGTGTTTTCTTGTACTTTTAAGCCAATCAGATACCCTACGGGCTCGGAAAGTGCAACGAAACCATCAAATTTTAGCTAGAAACTGTATTTTTGTCGATTTTTATTGAATTTGAACTATATTTCAACGTTTTTTGATGGTTCTGAGCCACCAAACACACTTAAAGCATGCAGAATCGACTCAGAATAGGAAAAGGAGACGTTTAGGTCAATTTTATGCATTCTGGCGTTCGTAGATACAAGAAAACTGTTAAAATTCTTCAGAAATGTCACTTTTGAAGTGTTTTCTTGTACTTTTAAGCCAATCAGATACCCTACGGGCTCGGAAAGTGCAACGAAACCATCAAATTTTAGCTAGAAACTGTATTTTTGTCGATTTTTATTGAATTTGAACTATATTTCAACGTTTTTTGATGGTTCTGAGCCACCAAACACACTTAAAGCATGCAGAATCGACTCAGAATAGGAAAAGGAGACGTTTAGGTCAATTTTATGCATTCTGGCGTTCGTAGATACAAGAAAACTGTTAAAATTCTTCAGAAACGTCACTTTTGAAGTGTTTTCTTGTACTTTTAAGCCAATCAGATACCCTACGGGCTCGGAAAGTGCAACGAAACCATCAAATTTTAGCTAGAAACTGTATTTTTGTCGATTTTTATTGAATTTGAACTATATTTCAACGTTTTTTGATGGTTCTGAGCCACCAAACACACTTAAAGCATGCAGAATCGACTCAGAATAGGAAAAGGAGACGTTTAGGTCAATTTTATGCATTCTGGCGTTCGTAGATACAAGAAAACTGTTAAAATTCTTCAGAAACGTCACTTTTGAAGTGTTTTCTTGTACTTTTAAGCCAATCAGATACCCTACGGGCTCGGAAAGTGCAACGAAACCATCAAATTTTAGCTAGAAACTGTATTTTTGTCGATTTTTATTGAATTTGAACTATATTTCAACGTTTTTTGATGGTTCTGAGCCACCAAACACACTTAAAGCATGCAGAATCGACTCAGAATAGGAAAAGGAGACGTTTAGGTCAATTTTATGCATTCTGGCGTTCGTAGATACAAGAAAACTGTTAAAATTCTTCAGAAACGTCACTTTTGAAGTGTTTTCTTGTACTTTTAAGCCAATCAGATACCCTACGGGCTCGGAAAGTGCAACGAAACCATCAAATTTTAGCTAGAAACTGTATTTTTGTCGATTTTTTTTGAATTTGAACTATATTTCAACGTTTTTTGATGGTTCTGAGCCACCAAACACACTTAAAGCATGCAGAATCGACTCAGAATAGGAAAAGGAGACGTTTAGGTCAATTTTATGCATTCTGGCGTTCGTAGATACAAGAAAACTGTTAAAATTCTTCAGAAACGTCACTTTTGAAGTGTTTTCTTGTACTTTTAAGCCAATCAGATACCCTACGGGCTCGGAAAGTGCAACGAAACCATCAAATTTTAGCTAGAAACTGTATTTTTGTCGATTTTTATTGAATTTGAACTATATTTCAACGTTTTTTGATGGTTCTGAGCCACCAAACACACTTAAAGCATGCAGAATCGACTCAGAATAGGAAAAGGAGACGTTTAGGTCAATTTTATGCATTCTGGCGTTCGTAGATACAAGAAAACTGTTAAAATTCTTCAGAAACGTCACTTTTGAAGTGTTTTCTTGTACTTTTAAGCCAATCAGATACCCTACGGGCTCGGAAAGTGCAACGAAACCATCAAATTTTAGCTAGAAACTGTATTTTTGTCGATTTTTATTGAATTTGAACTATATTTCAACGTTTTTTGATGGTTCTGAGCCACCAAACACACTTAAAGCATGCAGAATCGACTCAGAATAGGAAAAGGAGACGTTTAGGTCAATTTTATGCATTCTGGCGTTCGTAGATACAAGAAAACTGTTAAAATTCTTCAGAAACGTCACTTTTGAAGTGTTTTCTTGTACTTTTAAGCCAATCAGATACCCTACGGGCTCGGAAAGTGCAACGAAACCATCAAATTTTAGCTAGAAACTGTATTTTTGTCGATTTTTATTGAATTTGAACTATATTTCAACGTTTTTTGATGGTTCTGAGCCACCAAACACACTTAAAGCATGCAGAATCGACTCAGAATAGGAAAAGGAGACGTTTAGGTCAATTTTATGCATTCTGGCGTTCGTAGATACAAGAAAACTGTTAAAATTCTTCAGAAACGTCACTTTTGAAGTGTTTTCTTGTACTTTTAAGCCAATCAGATACCCTACGGGCTCGGAAAGTGCAACGAAACCATCAAATTTTAGCTAGAAACTGTATTTTTGTCGATTTTTATTGAATTTGAACTATATTTCAACGTTTTTTGATGGTTCTGAGCCACCAAACACACTTAAAGCATGCAGAATCGACTCAGAATAGGAAAAGGAGACGTTTAGGTCAATTTTATGCATTCTGGCGTTCGTAGATACAAGAAAACTGTTAAAATTCTTCAGAAACGTCACTTTTGAAGTGTTTTCTTGTACTTTTAAGCCAATCAGATACCCTACGGGCTCGGAAAGTGCAACGAAACCATCAAATTTTAGCTAGAAACTGTATTTTTGTCGATTTTTATTGAATTTGAACTATATTTCAACGTTTTTTGATGGTTCTGAGCCACCAAACACACTTAAAGCATGCAGAATCGACTCAGAATAGGAAAAGGAGACGTTTAGGTCAATTTTATGCATTCTGGCGTTCGTAGATACAAGAAAACTGTTAAAATTCTTCAGAAACGTCACTTTTGAAGTGTTTTCTTGTACTTTTAAGCCAATCAGATACCCTACGGGCTCGGAAAGTGCAACGAAACCATCAAATTTTAGCTAGAAACTGTATTTTTGTCGATTTTTATTGAATTTGAACTATATTTCAACGTTTTTTGATGGTTCTGAGCCACCAAACACACTTAAAGCATGCAGAATCGACTCAGAATAGGAAAAGGAGACGTTTAGGTCAATTTTATGCATTCTGGCGTTCGTAGATACAAGAAAACTGTTAAAATTCTTCAGAAACGTCACTTTTGAAGTGTTTTCTTGTACTTTTAAGCCAATCAGATACCCTACGGGCTCGGAAAGTGCAACGAAACCATCAAATTTTAGCTAGAAACTGTATTTTTGTCGATTTTTATTGAATTTGAACTATATTTCAACGTTTTTTGATGGTTCTGAGCCACCAAACACACTTAAAGCATGCAGAATCGACTCAGAATAGGAAAAGGAGACGTTTAGGTCAATTTTATGCATTCTGGCGTTCGTAGATACAAGAAAACTGTTAAAATTCTTCAGAAACGTCACTTTTGAAGTGTTTTCTTGTACTTTTAAGCCAATCAGATACCCTACGGGCTCGGAAAGTGCAACGAAACCATCAAATTTTAGCTAGAAACTGTATTTTTGTCGATTTTTATTGAATTTGAACTATATTTCAACGTTTTTTGATGGTTCTGAGCCACCAAACACACTTAAAGCATGCAGAATCGACTCAGAATAGGAAAAGGAGACGTTTAGGTCAATTTTATGCATTCTGGCGTTCGTAGATACAAGAAAACTGTTAAAATTCTTCAGAAACGTCACTTTTGAAGTGTTTTCTTGTACTTTTAAGCCAATCAGATACCCTACGGGCTCGGAAAGTGCAACGAAACCATCAAATTTTAGCTAGAAACTGTATTTTTGTCGATTTTTATTGAATTTGAACTATATTTCAACGTTTTTTGATGGTTCTGAGCCACCAAACACACTTAAAGCATGCAGAATCGACTCAGAATAGGAAAAGGAGACGTTTAGGTCAATTTTATGCATTCTGGCGTTCGTAGATACAAGAAAACTGTTAAAATTCTTCAGAAACGTCACTTTTGAAGTGTTTTCTTGTACTTTTAAGCCAATCAGATACCCTACGGGCTCGGAAAGTGCAACGAAACCATCAAATTTTAGCTAGAAACTGTATTTTTGTCGATTTTTATTGAATTTGAACTATATTTCAACGTTTTTTGATGGTTCTGAGCCACCAAACACACTTAAAGCATGCAGAATCGACTCAGAATAGGAAAAGGAGACGTTTAGGTCAATTTTATGCATTCTGGCGTTCGTAGATACAAGAAAACTGTTAAAATTCTTCAGAAACGTCACTTTTGAAGTGTTTTCTTGTACTTTTAAGCCAATCAGATACCCTACGGGCTCGGAAAGTGCAACGAAACCATCAAATTTTAGCTAGAAACTGTATTTTTGTCGATTTTTATTGAATTTGAACTATATTTCAACGTTTTTTGATGGTTCTGAGCCACCAAACACACTTAAAGCATGCAGAATCGACTCAGAATAGGAAAAGGAGACGTTTAGGTCAATTTTATGCATTCTGGCGTTCGTAGATACAAGAAAACTGTTAAAATTCTTCAGAAACGTCACTTTTGAAGTGTTTTCTTGTACTTTTAAGCCAATCAGATACCCTACGGGCTCGGAAAGTGCAACGAAACCATCAAATTTTAGCTAGAAACTGTATTTTTGTCGATTTTTATTGAATTTGAACTATATTTCAACGTTTTTTGATGGTTCTGAGCCACCAAACACACTTAAAGCATGCAGAATCGACTCAGAATAGGAAAAGGAGACGTTTAGGTCAATTTTATGCATTCTGGCGTTCGTAGATACAAGAAAACTGTTAAAATTCTTCAGAAACGTCACTTTTGAAGTGTTTTCTTGTACTTTTAAGCCAATCAGATACCCTACGGGCTCGGAAAGTGCAACGAAACCATCAAATTTTAGCTAGAAACTGTATTTTTGTCGATTTTTATTGAATTTGAACTATATTTCAACGTTTTTTGATGGTTCTGAGCCACCAAACACACTTAAAGCATGCAGAATCGACTCAGAATAGGAAAAGGAGACGTTTAGGTCAATTTTATGCATTCTGGCGTTCGTAGATACAAGAAAACTGTTAAAATTCTTCAGAAACGTCACTTTTGAAGTGTTTTCTTGTACTTTTAAGCCAATCAGATACCCTACGGGCTCGGAAAGTGCAACGAAACCATCAAATTTTAGCTAGAAACTGTATTTTTGTCGATTTTTATTGAATTTGAACTATATTTCAACGTTTTTTGATGGTTCTGAGCCACCAAACACACTTAAAGCATGCAGAATCGACTCAGAATAGGAAAAGGAGACGTTTAGGTCAATTTTATGCATTCTGGCGTTCGTAGATACAAGAAAACTGTTAAAATTCTTCAGAAACGTCACTTTTGAAGTGTTTTCTTGTACTTTTAGTACTTTTAAGCCAATCAGATACCCTACGGGCTCGGAAAGTGCAACGAAACCATCAAATTTTAGCTAGAAACTGTATTTTTGTCGATTTTTATTGAATTTGAACTATATTTCAACGTTTTTTGATGGTTCTGAGCCACCAAACACACTTAAAGCATGCAGAATCGACTCAGAATAGGAAAAGGAGACGTTTAGGTCAATTTTATGCATTCTGGCGTTCGTAGATACAAGAAAACTGTTAAAATTCTTCAGAAACGTCACTTTTGAAGTGTTTTCTTGTACTTTTAAGCCAATCAGATACCCTACGGGCTCGGAAAGTGCAACGAAACCATCAAATTTTAGCTAGAAACTGTATTTTTGTCGATTTTTATTGAATTTGAACTATATTTCAACGTTTTTTGATGGTTCTGAGCCACCAAACACACTTAAAGCATGCAGAATCGACTCAGAATAGGAAAAGGAGACGTTTAGGTCAATTTTATGCATTCTGGCGTTCGTAGATACAAGAAAACTGTTAAAATTCTTCAGAAACGTCACTTTTGAAGTGTTTTCTTGTACTTTTAAGCCAATCAGATACCCTACGGGCTCGGAAAGTGCAACGAAACCATCAAATTTTAGCTAGAAACTGTATTTTTGTCGATTTTTATTGAATTTGAACTATATTTCAACGTTTTTTGATGGTTCTGAGCCACCAAACACACTTAAAGCATGCAGAATCGACTCAGAATAGGAAAAGGAGACGTTTAGGTCAATTTTATGCATTCTGGCGTTCGTAGATACAAGAAAACTGTTAAAATTCTTCAGAAACGTCACTTTTGAAGTGTTTTCTTGTACTTTTAAGCCAATCAGATACCCTACGGGCTCGGAAAGTGCAACGAAACCATCAAATTTTAGCTAGAAACTATATTTTTGTCGATTTTTATTGAATTTGAACTATATTTCAACGTTTTTTGATGGCTCTGAGCCACCAAACACACTTAAAGCATGCAGAATCGACTCAGAATAGGAAAAGGAGACGTTTAGGTCAATTTTATGCACTCTGGCGTTCGTAGATACAAGAAAACTGTTAAAATTCTTCAGAAACGTCACTTTTGAAGTGTTTTCTTGTACTTTTAAGCCAATCAGATATCCTACGGGCTCGGAAAGTGCAACGAAACCATCAAATTTTAGCTAGAAACTGTATTTTTGTCGATTTTTATTGAATTTGAACTATATTTCAACGTTTTTTGATGGTTCTGAGCCACCAAACACATGCAGAATCGACTCAGAATAGGAAAAGGAGACGTTTAGGTCAATTTTATGCATTCTGGCGTTCGTAGATACAAGAAAACTGTTAAAATTCTTCAGAAACGTCACTTTTGAAGTGTTTTCTTGTACTTTTAAGCCAATCAGATACCCTACGGGCTCGGAAAGTGCAACGAAACCATCAAATTTTAGCTAGAAACTGTATTTTTGTCGATTTTTATTGAATTTGAACTATATTTCAACGTTTTTTGATGGTTCTGAGCCACCAAACACACTTAAAGCATGCAGAATCGACTCAGAATAGGAAAAGGAGACGTTTAGGTCAATTTTATGCATTCTGGCGTTCGTAGATACAAGAAAACTGTTAAAATTCTTCAGAAACGTCACTTTTGAAGTGTTTTCTTGTACTTTTAAGCCAATCAGATACCCAACGGGCTCGGAAAGTGCAACGAAACCATCAAATTTTAGCTAGAAACTGTATTTTTGTCGATTTTTATTGAATTTGAACTATATTTCAACGTTTTTTGATGGTTCTGAGCCACCAAACACACTTAAAGCATGCAGAATCGACTCAGAATAGGAAAAGGAGACGTTTAGGTCAATTTTATGCATTCTGGCGTTCGTAGATACAAGAAAACTGTTAAAATTCTTCAGAAACGTCACTTTTGAAGTGTTTTCTTGTACTTTTAAGCCAATCAGATACCCTACGGGCTCGGAAAGTGCAACGAAACCATCAAATTTTAGCTAGAAACTGTATTTCTGTCGATTTTTATTGAATTTGAACTATATTTCAACGTTTTTTGATGGTTCTGAGCCACCAAACACACTTAAAGCATGCAGAATCGAGTCAGAATAGGAAAAGGAGACGTTTAGGTCAATTTTATGCATTCTGGCGTTCGTAGATACAAGAAAACTGTTAAAATTCTTCAGAAACGTCACTTTTGAAGTGTTTTCTTGTACTTTTAAGCCAATCAGATACCCTACGGGCTCGGAAAGTGCAACGAAACCATCAAATTTTAGCTAGAAACTGTATTTTTGTCGATTTTTATTGAATTTGAACTATATTTCAACGTTTTTTGATGGTTCTGAGCCACCAAACACACTTAAAGCATGCAGAATCGACTCAGAATAGGAAAAGGAGACGTTTAGGTCAATTTTATGCATTCTGGCGTTCGTAGATACAAGAAAACTGTTAAAATTCTTCAGAAACGTCACTTTTGAAGTGTTTTCTTGTACTTTTAAGCCAATCAGATACCCTACGGGCTCGGAAAGTGCAACGAAACCATCAAATTTTAGCTAGAAACTGTATTTTTGTCGATTTTTATTGAATTTGAACTATATTTCAACGTTTTTTGATGGTTCTGAGCCACCAAACACACTTAAAGCATGCAGAATCGAGTCAGAATAGGAAAAGGAGACGTTTAGGTCAATTTTATGCATTCTGGCGTTCGTAGATACAAGAAAACTGTTAAAATTCTTCAGAAACGTCACTTTTGAAGTGTTTTCTTGTACTTTTAAGCCAATCAGATACCCTACGGGCTCGGAAAGTGCAACGAAACCATCAAATTTTAGCTAGAAACTGTATTTTTGTCGATTTTTATTGAATTTGAACTATATTTCAACGTTTTTTGATGGTTCTGAGCCACCAAACACACTTAAAGCATGCAGAATCGACTCAGAATAGGAAAAGGAGACGTTTAGGTCAATTTTATGCATTCTGGCGTTCGTAGATACAAGAAAACTGTTAAAATTCTTCAGAAACGTCACTTTTGAAGTGTTTTCTTGTACTTTTAAGCCAATCAGATACCCTACGGGCTCGGAAAGTGCAACGAAACCATCAAATTTTAGCTAGAAACTGTATTTTTGTCGATTTTTATTGAATTTGAACTATATTTCAACGTTTTTTGATGGTTCTGAGCCACCAAACACACTTAAAGCATGCAGAATCGACTCAGAATAGGAAAAGGAGACGTTTAGGTCAATTTTATGCATTCTGGCGTTCGTAGATACAAGAAAACTGTTAAAATTCTTCAGAAACGTCACTTTTGAAGTGTTTTCTTGTACTTTTAAGCCAATCAGATACCCTACGGGCTCGGAAAGTGCAACGAAACCATCAAATTTTAGCTAGAAACTGTATTTTTGTCGATTTTTATTGAATTTGAACTATATTTCAACGTTTTTTGATGGTTCTGAGCCACCAAACACACTTAAAGCATGCAGAATCGACTCAGAATAGGAAAAGGAGACGTTTAGGTCAATTTTATGCATTCTGGCGTTCGTAGATACAAGAAAACTGTTAAAATTCTTCAGAAACGTCACTTTTGAAGTGTTTTCTTGTACTTTTAAGCCAATCAGATACCCTACGGGCTCGGAAAGTGCAACGAAACCATCAAATTTTAGCTAGAAACTATATTTTTGTCGATTTTTATTGAATTTGAACTATATTTCAACGTTTTTTGATGGCTCTGAGCCACCAAACACACTTAAAGCATGCAGAATCGACTCAGAATAGGAAAAGGAGACGTTTAGGTCAATTTTATGCATTCTGGCGTTCGTAGATACAAGAAAACTGTTAAAATTCTTCAGAAACGTCACTTTTGAAGTGTTTTCTTGTACTTTTAAGCCAATCAGATACCCTACGGGCTCGGAAAGTGCAACGAAACCATCAAATTTTAGCTAGAAACTGTATTTTTGTCGATTTTTATTGAATTTGAACTATATTTCAACGTTTTTTGATGGTTCTGAGCCACCAAACACACTTAAAGCATGCAGAATCGACTCAGAATAGGAAAAGGAGACGTTTAGGTCAATTTTATGCATTCTGGCGTTCGTAGATACAAGAAAACTGTTAAAATTCTTCAGAAACGTCACTTTTGAAGTGTTTTCTTGTACTTTTAAGCCAATCAGATACCCTACGGGCTCGGAAAGTGCAACGAAACCATCAAATTTTAGCTAGAAACTGTATTTTTGTCGATTTTTATTGAATTTGAACTATATTTCAACGTTTTTTGATGGTTCTGAGCCACCAAACACACTTAAAGCATGCAGAATCGACTCAGAATAGGAAAAGGAGACGTTTAGGTCAATTTTATGCATTCTGGCGTTCGTAGATACAAGAAAACTGTTAAAATTCTTCAGAAACGTCACTTTTGAAGTGTTTTCTTGTACTTTTAAGCCAATCAGATACCCTACGGGCTCGGAAAGTGCAACGAAACCATCAAATTTTAGCTAGAAACTGTATTTTTGTCGATTTTTATTGAATTTGAACTATATTTCAACGTTTTTTGATGGTTCTGAGCCACCAAACACACTTAAAGCATGCAGAATCGACTCAGAATAGGAAAAGGAGACGTTTAGGTCAATTTTATGCATTCTGGCGTTCGTAGATACAAGAAAACTGTTAAAATTCTTCAGAGCCACCAAACACACTTAAAGCATGCAGAATCGACTCAGAATAGGAAAAGGAGACGTTTAGGTCAATTTTATGCATTCTGGCGTTCGTAGATACAAGAAAACTGTTAAAATTCTTCAGAAACGTCACTTTTGAAGTGTTTTCTTGTACTTTTAAGCCAATCAGATACCCTACGGGCTCGGAAAGTGCAACGAAACCATCAAATTTTAGCTAGAAACTGTATTTTTGTCGATTTTTATTGAATTTGAACTATATTTCAACGTTTTTTGATGGTTCTGAGCCACCAAACACACTTAAAGCATGCAGAATCGACTCAGAATAGGAAAAGGAGACGTTTAGGTCAATTTTATGCATTCTGGCGTTCGTAGATACAAGAAAACTGTTAAAATTCTTCAGAAACGTCACTTTTGAAGTGTTTTCTTGTACTTTTAAGCCAATCAGATACCCTACGGGCTCGGAAAGTGCAACGAAACCATCAAATTTTAGCTAGAAACTGTATTTTTGTCGATTTTTATTGAATTTGAACTATATTTCAACGTTTTTTGATGGTTCTGAGCCACCAAACACACTTAAAGCATGCAGAATCGACTCAGAATAGGAAAAGGAGACGTTTAGGTCAATTTTATGCATTCTGGCGTTCGTAGATACAAGAAAACTGTTAAAATTCTTCAGAAACGTCACTTTTGAAGTGTTTTCTTGTACTTTTAAGCCAATCAGATACCCTACGGGCTCGGAAAGTGCAACGAAACCATCAAATTTTAGCTAGAAACTGTATTTTTGTCGATTTTTATTGAATTTGAACTATATTTCAACGTTTTTTGATGGTTCTGAGCCACCAAACACACTTAAAGCATGCAGAATCGACTCAGAATAGGAAAAGGAGACGTTTAGGTCAATTTTATGCGTTCTGGCGTTCGTAGATACAAGAAAACTGTTAAAATTCTTCAGAAACGTCACTTTTGAAGTGTTTTCTTGTACTTTTAAGCCAATCAGATACCCTACGGGCTCGGAAAGTGCAACGAAACCATCAAATTTTAGCTAGAAACTGTATTTTTGTCGATTTTTATTGAATTTGAACTATATTTCAACGTTTTTTGATGGTTCTGAGCCACCAAACACATGCAGAATCGACTCAGAATAGGAAAAGGAGACGTTTAGGTCAATTTTATGCATTCTGGCGTTCGTAGATACAAGAAAACTGTTAAAATTCTTCAGAAACGTCACTTTTGAAGTGTTTTCTTGTACTTTTAAGCCAATCAGATACCCTACGGGCTCGGAAAGTGCAACGAAACCATCAAATTTTAGCTAGAAACAGTATTTTTGTCGATTTTTATTGAATTTGAACTATATTTCAACGTTTTTTGATGGTTCTGAGCCACCAAACACACTTAAAGCATGCAGAATCGATTCAGAATAGGAAAAGGAGACGTTTAGGTCAATTTTATGCATTCTGGCGTTCGTACATACAAGAAAACTGTTAAAATTCTTCAGAAACGTCACTTTTGAAGTGTTTTCTTGTACTTTTAAGCCAATCAGATACCCTACGGGCTCGGAAAGTGCAACGAAACCATCAAATTTTAGCTAGAAACTGTATTTTTGTCGATTTTTATTGAATTTGAACTATATTTCAACGTTTTTTGATGGTTCTGAGCCACCAAACACACTTAAAGCATGCAGAATCGACTCAGAATAGGAAAAGGAGACGTTTAGGTCAATTTTATGCATTCTGGCGTTCGTAGATACAAGAAAACTGTTAAAATTCTTCAGAAACGTCACTTTTGAAGTGTTTTCTTGTACTTTTAAGCCAATCAGATACCCAACGGGCTCGGAAAGTGCAACGAAACCATCAAATTTTAGCTAGAAACTGTATTTTTGTCGATTTTTATTGAATTTGAACTATATTTCAACGTTTTTTGATGGTTCTGAGCCACCAAACACACTTAAAGCATGCAGAATCGACTCAGAATAGGAAAAGGAGACGTTTAGGTCAATTTTATGCATTCTGGCGTTCGTAGATACAAGAAAACTGTTAAAATTCTTCAGAAACGTCACTTTTGAAGTGTTTTCTTGTACTTTTAAGCCAATCAGATACCCTACGGGCTCGGAAAGTGCAACGAAACCATCAAATTTTAGCTAGAAACTGTATTTTTGTCGATTTTTATTGAATTTGAACTATATTTCAACGTTTTTTGATGGTTCTGAGCCACCAAACACACTTAAAGCATGCAGAATCGACTCAGAATAGGAAAAGGAAACATTTAGGTCAATTTTATGCATTCTGGCGTTCGTAGATACAAGAAAACTGTTAAAATTCTTCAGAAACGTCACTTTTGAAGTGTTTTCTTGTACTTTTAAGCCAATCAGATACCCTACGGGCTCGGAAAGTGCAACGAAACCATCAAATTTTAGCTAGAAACTGTATTTTTGTCGATTTTTATTGAATTTGAACTATATTTCAACGTTTTTTGATGGTTCTGAGCCACCAAACACACTTAAAGCATGCAGAATCGACTCAGAATAGGAAAAGGAGACGTTTAGGTCAATTTTATGCATTCTGGCGTTCGTAGATACAAGAAAACTGTTAAAATTCTTCAGAAACGTCACTTTTGAAGTGTTTTCTTGTACTTTTAAGCCAATCAGATACCCTACGGGCTCGGAAAGTGCAACGAAACCATCAAATTTTAGCTAGAAACTGTATTTTTGTCGATTTTTATTGAATTTGAACTATATTTCAACGTTTTTTGATGGTTCTGAGCCACCAAACACACTTAAAGCATGCAGAATCGACTCAGAATAGGAAAAGGAGACGTTTAGGTCAATTTTATGCATTCTGGCGTTCGTAGATACAAGAAAACTGTTAAAATTCTTCAGAAACGTCACTTTTGAAGTGTTTTCTTGTACTTTTAAGCCAATCAGATACCCTACGGGCTCGGAAAGTGCAACGAAACCATCAAATTTTAGCTAGAAACTGTATTTTTGTCGATTTTTATTGAATTTGAACTATATTTCAACGTTTTTTGATGGTTCTGAGCCACCAAACACACTTAAAGCATGCAGAATCGACTCAGAATAGGAAAAGGAGACGTTTAGGTCAATTTTATGCATTCTGGCGTTCGTAGATACAAGAAAACTGTTAAAATTCTTCAGAAACGTCACTTTTGAAATGTTTTCTTGTACTTTTAAGCCAATCAGATACCCAACGGGCTCGGAAAGTGCAACGAAACCATCAAATTTTAGCTAGAAACTGTATTTTTGTCGATTTTTATTGAATTTGAACTATATTTCAACGTTTTTTGATGGTTCTGAGCCACCAAACACACTTAAAGCATGCAGAATCGACTCAGAATAGGAAAAGGAGACGTTTAGGTCAATTTTGTGCATTCTGGCGTTCGTAGATACAAGAAAACTGTTAAAATTCTTCAGAAACGTCACTTTTGAAGTGTTTTCTTGTACTTTTAAGCCAATCAGATACCCTACGGGCTCGGAAAGTGCAACGAAACCATCAAATTTTAGCTAGAAACTGTATTTTTGTCGATTTTTATTGAATTTGAACTATATTTCAACGTTTTTTGATGGTTCTGAGCCACCAAACACACTTAAAGCATGCAGAATCGACTCAGAATAGGAAAAGGAGACGTTTAGGTCAATTTTATGCATTCTGGCGTTCGTAGATACAAGAAAACTGTTAAAATTCTTCAGAAACGTCACTTTTGAAATGTTTTCTTGTACTTTTAAGCCAATCAGATACCCAACGGGCTCGGAAAGTGCAACGAAACCATCAAATTTTAGCTAGAAACTGTATTTTTGTCGATTTTTATTGAATTTGAACTATATTTCAACGTTTTTTGATGGTTCTGAGCCACCAAACACACTTAAAGCATGCAGAATCGACTCAGAATAGGAAAAGGAGACGTTTAGGTCAATTTTATGCATTCTGGCGTTCGTAGATACAAGAAAACTGTTAAAATTCTTCAGAAACGTCACTTTTGAAGTGTTTTCTTGTACTTTTAAGCCAATCAGATACCCTACGGGCTCGGAAAGTGCAACGAAACCATCAAATTTTAGCTAGAAACTGTATTTTTGTCGATTTTTATTGAATTTGAACTATATTTCAACGTTTTTTGATGGTTCTGAGCCACCAAACACACTTAAAGCATGCAGAATCGACTCAGAATAGGAAAAGGAGACGTTTAGGTCAATTTTATGCATTCTGGCGTTCGTTGATACAAGAAAACTGTTAAAATTCTTCAGAAACGTCACTTTTGAAGTGTTTTCTTGTACTTTTAAGCCAATCAGATACCCTACGGGCTCGGAAAGTGCAACGAAACCATCAAATTTTAGCTAGAAACTGTATTTTTGTCGATTTTTATTGAATTTGAACTATATTTCAACGTTTTTTGATGGTTCTGAGCCACCAAACACACTTAAAGCATGCAGAATCGACTCAGAATAGGAAAAGGAGACGTTTAGGTCAATTTTATGCATTCTGGAGTTCGTAGATACAAGAAAACTGTTAAAATTCTTCAGAAACGTCACTTTTGAAGTGTTTTCTTGTACTTTTAAGCCAATCAGATACCCTACGGGCTCGGAAAGTGCAACGAAACCATCAAATTATAGCTAGAAACTGTATTTTTGTCGATTTTTATTGAATTTGAACTATATTTCAACGTTTTTTGATGGTTCTGAGCCACCAAACACACTTAAAGCATGCAGAATCGACTCAGAATAGGAAAAGGAGACGTTTAGGTCAATTTTATGCATTCTGGCGTTCGTAGATACAAGAAAACTGTTAAAATTCTTCAGAAACGTCACTTTTGAAGTGTTTTCTTGTACTTTTAAGCCAATCAGATACCCAACGGGCTCGGAAAGTGCAACGAAACCATCAAATTTTAGCTAGAAATTGTATTTTTGTCGATTTTTATTGAATTTGAACTATATTTCAACGTTTTTTGATTCTTCTGAGCCACCAAACACACTTAAAGCATGCAGAATCGACTCAGAATAGGAAAAGGAGACGTTTAGGTCAATTTTATGCATTCTGGCGTTCGTAGATACAAGAAAACTGTTAAAATTCTTCAGAAACGTCACTTTTGAAATGTTTTCTTGTACTTTTAAGCCAATCAGATACCCTACGGGCTCGGAAAGTGCAACGAAACCATCAAATTTTAGCTAGAAACTGTATTTTTGTCGATTTTTATTGAATTTGAACTAAATTTCAACGTTTTTTGATGGTTCTGAGCCACCAAACACACTTAAAGCATGCAGAATCGACTCAGAATAGGAAAAGGAGACGTTTAGGTCAATTTTATGCATTCTGGCGTTCGTAGATACAAGAAAACTGTTAAAATTCTTCAGAAACGTCACTTTTGAAGTGTTTTCTTGTACTTTTAAGCCAATCAGATACCCTACGGGCTCGGAAAGTGCAACGAAACCATCAAATTTTAGCTAGAAACTGTATTTTTGTCGATTTTTATTGAATTTGAACTATATTTCAACGTTTTTTGATGGTTCTGAGCCACCAAACACACTTAAAGCATGCAGAATCGACTCAGAATAGGAAAAGGAGACGTTTAGGTCAATTTTATGCATTCTGGCGTTCGTAGATACAAGAAAACTGTTAAAATTCTTCAGAAACGTCACTTTTGAAGTGTTTTCTTGTACTTTTAAGCCAATCAGATACCCTACGGGCTCGGAAAGTGCAACGAAACCATCAAATTTTAGCTAGAAACTGTATTTTTGTCGATTTTTATTGAATTTGAACTATATTTCAACGTTTTTTGATGGTTCTGAGCCACCAAACACACTTAAAGCATGCAGAATCGACTCAGAATAGGAAAAGGAGACGTTTAGGTCAATTTTATGCATTCTGGCGTTCGTAGATACAAGAAAACTAAAATTCTTCAGAAACGTCACTTTTGAAGTGTTTTCTTGTACTTTTAAGCCAATCAGATACCCTACGGCTCGGAAAGTGCAACGAAACCATCAAATTTTAGCTAGAAACTGTATTTTTGTCGATTTTTCGTCACCTTAGAACTGGTTTGCCGCATATCCAAATCGCGTCCGAGGGATTTTCGCCTCTACTGGTTGGTGCAGATTTGCCGCATGTCGCACTTGGGCGAAGCGAAACATAGTTTAGATTCAGTGCTGATTTGCCGCATGTCCAAGCAGAAATCGATACAGTACCGTTATCCGTTTTTACGTACTTCCTTGCTGTTTTGCTTTTCAGCGTTAGGTTTGGGGTTGGGAAAGAAATCGTATTCAACTTCACGCGCAGAACAATAAGAATAATGTGAAATAAATAAAAAAGAGACTTAACAATTTTGATGAATCTGAAATTAAAAAAAAGCAACTGTAATTTGTGCAACTCTTTTTCTGTTGTTATAGATGTTACAAATATTTTCAAATTATTAGTTTCGAAATTTTACAAATTTAAATTTCAAATAGATTTGTTGTTCGATAAACAAATAATTTAATTTTTTACTAAACAGTAACATTTTATTAACGATATTTCTACATCAATAATCACAAATAATAGATACATTTTTAATTTTTTAAATTAAAATGTTGTAAAAGTAATATGAAAATTAAAATTTCGAAGCAAAATCTGTTTAGGTGGATTTTGCTTCGAAATTTATTACTGGAACGTTTACAAAAATCAGCTTTTGACATAAAATGCTTGCAAATTTGAAACAGAATTGGAATGTTTCTTGACAATCATGCCTAATACATTTTTGACTTGTATCTTTTAAAAAGAATTATTTCCGAATTTATAGCTATTTACAATTTACGACTTACTTCAAGAACAAATTCCGTATTAGAATTTTACCTATAATAACTAAATAGATGTATGTTGTTAACTTATATAAGGTACCTTACATCGAAACGAGTAATTTGTTTTTTAATATGACATTGCCTTTCTTTATCATTCTATTTGTCTAACAATTATTGTTGTGCAATTATACGCGTGTAAATAAAAATAACTTTACAATAACTTATTTATGGGTAAATTTTTTTTCCAATTAATTTAACTGGATGGTTATATGTAATGGTAATAATAGCCGCATAAAATTCACTCACTGTTTAGGTATACCAGATATCAAAAGCTATTAAATCCAAATGTTATTGTTTATTTTTTTTATGTCTCGACCGCAAGCTAAGGAAGTATTGTAATCAGGTTCATCGGGCGACTGGCTACTTTTATGGCTTCTCAACGTTTCATGACACCTATAATACGAAAACATAGGTCTCGCGTTTCCAGTTGATAAAACGCTGACCAACATTTGTAATCATCCTCCCCATCATATAACGTCATCTCCAACTTTTATAGCAATAAATGTTATATAAATTTTAAAAAATAACATACTTTTTCATTTGTTGTTTATTGAAATTTTACCCTAAGCATCCAGATTGAATTGAATTACCATAACCCTAATTTCTTGAGATTTTGGAAACAGGACATACTACATACATAAAGAAAGTTAAAAGAATTTGAAGTAATGTAATGATACTCTTTTTACATCAACATACTATTATTTATCAATTAATTGGGCATCGTCCAAAATACTGTTCATAAATTATAAGTGCAGGAAGTTTATGCAAAAACATGCAAATACATTTTTTGCGTATAATAATATGTATTGCTTTATTATTAAGTATCTACTCATTTATAAGAATTATTAAAATTAGTAAAAAAAAGTATTCAAGTCTCTGTCTAGTTTAATACCTTACCTTATTAAAATAATAAGTTTAATCAATTATGTAGTTAGCAAACAATGACGTTTAATTTATACTTAGTAGGGTTCACGGCATGTTTAATTCGGAGTTATAATTTGAGAATATAATTTACCCGTTTATTTATTTTTGTAGTTTAGTAGTACTTCAGCAAATTTAAAAAACTGTATGTTATTTAAAAATACGTGACAAATCAGGAGGCCAGGCAATCTAGAGATCTGACTGCTGGTTTGCGCGGGAAATACTGCATACTTTTTAGATAAAAGGAGTCTATGATAAGCGCACGTAGGAGATGAGAGACAGAGAGCTAATATTTAGAGCTAATGTATTGGAAAGAAATAGGACAAGTTTACGTGCGCACACCACAGCCTCCCTTTCTTCTCTAAACAGTTTGGGATCATACCATAGTATCATAAATAATAATTGACAAAGAGTTCGCAAAGGAATCCAACGGAAATATTTATACAATTGTTTACAACTACCAGTACAAATAATTCTTTCATTTTCAACTGAAAAGCGTATAACTATATTAAGTACTAGATATTATGGAGTTAGGGGTAATCAAATAGATTTGGGTTGCAGTTAACATAATTGTCACTGATACATAAGACATGGAAACGAATGATTTATTTCCAAATCCAAATATACTGCATTTGCAGTTTTAAACAGTATCACTGCTAATTTTCTCTGGTTGCCCGACAATAGCTACTTGTAGTCAATATCCACGTAATCTAATAAAATACTGGAATCTAATTGTTTGAGACAACAACCTATTTTTACCCGAGTGTTCTTTATCAGTTTGAATATTTTATATAAAAAAATTACATATTAAGCTGCAATTTTAGTAGGACTGCAGCGAGTCAACGAGCCGCCTTTACTCCGCCAATGCAAAGAAAATATCATTTTATTATCCTTTGTAAAAATAGTTCCTTTCTGTAAAACACATTTAAATTTGGTACTCCGTATTTCGTTCACAATTCACCATTTAACAATGGAAATTAACAATGCAATATTTGGATTCTACAGTTTTTAGGAAAAATGAATGACTGCAATGAGTTTTATCAAATGTAGATTTTATATAAAAATAAAGAAAAATAAGTCTCTTTATTTTAAAAATATTTAGAAAAAATCGAATCAAAACATCAATAACTTAACATTCATTGTTCGTTATACTTAGTTAACTACTTCACCACGAGATTTCTAATATCGTTTCAATTTTTCATTTATTTCACATTATGAGTCCTTGCCGTATTTCTTGTTCTGCGCGTGAAGTTGATTAAGAAATCTTAATCTTAATTATCTCTGAAAAATGTATCTATTATTATCTGTAATTATTGATGTGGAAATATCATTTCCACAAATACGAATATAGGTATGCAGCATTATGAATTTCGTTGACTAAAATTTTAGAGAAAATAAGTTCAATCATTTCCGAGAAA
Source organism: Zophobas morio (assembly GCF_036711695.1). Taxonomy (NCBI): domain Eukaryota; kingdom Metazoa; phylum Arthropoda; class Insecta; order Coleoptera; family Tenebrionidae; genus Zophobas; species Zophobas morio. The sequence goes on from NW_026972355.1 coordinate 50,274, forward strand.
TCATTAAATAAAAATGTTACTGTTAAGTAAAAAATTAAATTATTTGTTTAACGAGCAACAAATCTATTTGAAATTTAAATTTGTAAAATTTCGAATCTAATAATTTGAAACTCAATCTTTCTTAAAAAAAAAATCGAAAATATTTGTAACATCTATAACAACAGAAAAAGAGTTGCACAAATTACAGTTGTTTTTTTTAAATTTCAGATTCATCAAAATTGTGAAGTCTCTTTTTTATTTATTTCACATTATTCTTATTGTTCTGCGCGTGAAGTTGAATACGATTTCTTTCCCAACCCCAAACCTAACGCTGAAAAGCAAAACAGCAAGGAAGTACGTAAAAACGGATAACGGTACTGTATCGATTTCTGCTTGGACATGCGGCAAATCAGCACTGAATCTAAACTATGTTTCGCTTCGCCCAAGTGCGACATGCGGCAAATCTGCACCAAGCAGTAGAGGCGAAAATCCCTCGGACGCGATTTGGATATGCGGCAAACCAGTTCTAAGGTGACGTTTTATTGAATTTGAACTATATTTCAACGTTTTTTGATGGTTCTGAGCCACCAAACACACTTAAAGCATGCAGAATCGACTCAGAATTGGAAAAGGAGACGTTTAGGTCAATTTTATGCATTCTGGCGTTCGTAGATACAAGAAAACTGTTAAAATTCTTCAGAAACGTCACTTTTGAAATGTTTTCTTGTACTTTTAAGCCAATCAGATACCCAACGGGCTCGGAAAGTGCAACGAAACCATCAAATTTTAGCTAGAAACTGTATTTTTGTCGATTTTTATTGAATTTGAACTATATTTCAACGTTTTTTGATGGTTCTGAGCCACCAAACACACTTAAAGCATGCAGAATCGACTCAGAATAGGAAAAGGAGACGTTTAGGTCAATTTTATGCATTCTGGCGTTCGTAGATACAAGAAAACAGTTAAAATTCTTCAGAAACGTCACTTTTGAAGTGTTTTCTTGTACTTTTAAGCCAATCAGATAACCTACGGGCTCGGAAAGTGCAACGAAACCATCAAATTTTAGCTAGAAACTGTATTTTTGTCGATTTTTATTGAATTTGAACTATATTTCAACGTTTTTTGATGGTTCTGAGCCACCAAACACACTTAAAGCATGCAGAATCGACTCAGAATAGGAAAAGGAGACGTTTAGGTCAATTTTATGCATTCTGGCGTTCGTAGATACAAGAAAACTGTTAAAATTCTTCAGAAACGTCACTTTTGAAGTGTTTTCTTGTACTTTTAAGCCAATCAGATACCCTACGGGCTCGGAAAGTGCAACGAAACCATCAAATTTTAGCTAGAAACTGTATTTTTGTCGATTTTTATTGAATTTGAACTATATTTCAACGTTTTTTGATGGTTCTGAGCCACCAAACACACTTAAAGCATGCAGAATCGACTCAGAATAGGAAAAGGAGACGTTTAGGTCAATTTTATGCATTCTGGCGTTCGTAGATACAAGAAAACTGTTAAAATTCTTCAGAAACGTCACTTTTGAAGTGTTTTCTTGTACTTTTAAGCCAATCAGATACCCTACGGGCTCGGAAAGTGCAACGAAACCATCAAATTTTAGCTAGAAACTGTATTTTTGTCGATTTTTATTGAATTTGAACTATATTTCAACGTTTTTTGATGGTTCTGAGCCACCAAACACACTTAAAGCATGCAGAATCGACTCAGAATAGGAAAAGGAGACGTTTAGGTCAATTTTATGCATTCTGGCGTTCGTAGATACAAGAAAACTGTTAAAATTCTTCAGAAACGTCACTTTTGAAGTGTTTTCTTGTACTTTTAAGCCAATCAGATACCCTACGGGCTCGGAAAGTGCAACGAAACCATCAAATTTTAGCTAGAAACTGTATTTTTGTCGATTTTTATTGAATTTGAACTATATTTCAACGTTTTTTGATGGTTCTGAGCCACCAAACACACTTAAAGCATGCAGAATCGACTCAGAATAGGAAAAGGAGACGTTTAGGTCAATTTTATGCATTCTGGCGTTCGTAGATACAAGAAAACTGTTAAAATTCTTCAGAAACGTCACTTTTGAAGTGTTTTCTTGTACTTTTAAGCCAATCAGATACCCTACGGGCGCGGAAAGTGCAACGAAACCATCAAATTTTAGCTAGAAACTGTATTTTTGTCGATTTTTATTGAATTTGAACTATATTTCAACGTTTTTTGATGGTTCTGAGCCACCAAACACACTTAAAGCATGCAGAATCGACTCAGAATAGGAAAAGGAGAGGTTTAGGTCAATTTTATGCATTCTGGCGTTCGTAGATACAAGAAAACTGTTAAAATTTTTCAGAAACGTCACTTTTGAAGTGTTTTCTTGTACTTTTAAGCCAATCAGATACCCTACGGGCTCGGAAAGTGCAACGAAACCATCAAATTTTAGCTAGAAACTGTATTTTTGTCGATTTTTATTGAATTTGAACTATATTTCAACGTTTTTTGATGGTTCTGAGCCACCAAACACACTTAAAGCATACAGAATCGACTCAGAATAGGAAAAGGAGACGTTTAGGTCAATTTTATGCATTCTGGCGTTCGTAGATACAAGAAAACTGTTAAAATTCTTCAGAAACGTCACTTTTGAAGTGTTTTCTTGTACTTTTAAGCCAATCAGATACCCTACGGGCTCGGAAAGTGCAACGAAACCATCAAATTTTAGCTAGAAACTGTATTTTTGTCGATTTTTATTGAATTTGAACTATATTTCAACGTTTTTTGATGGTTCTGAGCCACCAAACACACTTAAAGCATGCAGAATCGACTCAGAATAGGAAAAGGAGACGTTTAGGTCAATTTTATGCATTCTGGCGTTCGTAGATACAAGAAAACTGTTAAAATTCTTCAGAAACGTCACTTTTGAAGTGTTTTCTTGTACTTTTAAGCCAATCAGATACCCTACGGGCCCGGAAAGTGCAACGAAACCATCAAATTTTAGCTAGAAACTGTATTTTTGTCGATTTTTATTGAATTTGAACTATATTTCAACGTTTTTTGATGGTTCTGAGCCACCAAACACACTTAAAGCATGCAGAATCGACTCAGAATAGGAAAAGGAGAGGTTTAGGTCAATTTTATGCATTCTGGCGTTCGTAGATACAAGAAAACTGTTAAAATTCTTCAGAAACGTCACTTTTGAAGTGTTTTCTTGTACTTTTAAGCCAATCAGATACCCTACGGGCTCGGAAAGTGCAACGAAACCATCAAATTTTAGCTAGAAACTGTATTTTTATCGATTTTTATTGAATTTGAACTCTATAATATGGTGGTGACTGTGACACAGTGTGTTTCGTGTGTGATTAAATATCCCTTGAATGTGGTTGAAATTTAATCTGAAGTTGTGAGTTTTGTTTAGTTTCATTACTTGGCTTGTCTTGCTTTGATGAGCGTAGTAGTCGTCCAAGAGCTGCTGCTTTTATTACTTTAATTTGTAAAATTAATTTTGTTGTTTACAAATTTAGTTCCCAATTTCGCCGCATTTTTGCGAATTGCAGGGAGAGCTGTGGTTGTCTTCTGGCAACCACAGGTTGCGCAAACGCATAACGCTTTTGGCTTCTGTTGTGTCAGTTGTAATAATTTAATAATGACATCTACTGGCTCATGTCCGGGTTGCAATGATCCTGTATCAGAATCTAAATCAGTGGCTTGTGACGTTTGTAAGTCCCGTTCTCATTATAATTGCATTGGTATAAATCCTGAAGAAGCTCTTATTTTTAGCCGAATTCACCTTCGTTCACACCATCTTAAATTACTTTGTGTATCTTGCATTGAGATTTTTAATTCTCCACCTCTTTCTCCTTCGGAAGACTCATCTAATACAGAGAAAAATCCATTGTTTAAGTATATACGTAGCATTATTTCACATGAGCTTGACCCCATACGATCAAAATTAGACTCAATTACTCATTCTATCAACAGCAATACTAACTTAAATGTTGATCGTTTGACCTATGCTGATAAATTAAAAAACACCTCGGAATCAAGTGTAATAATTAAACCTAAGAACGCAGCTCAATCTTTAAAACAAACGAAGTCGGATGTTTTGCAAACCATTAAGCCGCTTACTTCAGATATTGAAATAAACAAAGTGAAACCTGTCTCTAGTGGAGGCTTAGTAATTCACTGCGCTAATAAACATCAAAGTGAAAAGCTGGTTTCCATCGCTGACAATAAACTCTCTGATAATTACAGCATAAAAAAGACTGCCACTATTCTTCCTCGTGTACGTATCGTTGACATTCCGGAGGGTCTTGATAAAGATGAAATATCTAATTATGCTTTAACTCAAAATCCACATCTTTTTACAGAAAAATCTATATGTCAAGTTCAAAAAATATATTCTACTGCTAAATCTAAAGATAAATTACAAGCTGAATGTCTTGTGGACCTTGAATCGTATAAAAAACTTCTTGACTCTGGACATCTTCTTATAGGTCTGAATGGTTGTAGCGTATTTGATGCTGTAACAGTTTTAAGATGCTTTAGGTGCAATGGGTATAACCATGGTGCTAAACAATGTAAAAAAGATCAGTCTTGTCCCTTGTGCTCTAAATCTCATGAAATTAAGAACTGCGCAGCTGATAAGAATAAGGATTTATGCTGTTCCAATTGTCTTCATCTTCGGAATTCTCAACATTATGATATTGATGCTTCCCATGCAGTTTGGGATTATAAGAACTGTTTTGCATATAAGTCTGCTAACGCCAAGCTGAAACATGATCTGTTCAATCTAACAATTGATATAGATACCCCAAAAACTTTATCTAAGGTCCATGGGTCTTCGTGACTAATTAAACCCTTGCTAAGTACACTTCGTACACCTCATGAATTGTCGGATTTCTGTGAGATAGAATATACTGTTGAACCTGAAATCAATGATGTGTCTGTATCAAATAGATCGTTATCAGATCTGTTGATTTATTATCAAAATGTCCGGGGGCTAAAAACTAAAATAGACTACTTTTACCCTAATACATGTGATGATCATTTTGACATTATTTGTTTGACTGAAACTTGGCTGGACTCTGGTGTTTCTAATGGTGAACTTTTTTCTTCATGCTATCATGTAGTACGCTCTGACAGAGATACAAACTATACTGGTCGATCTAGAGGTGGCGGCTCATTAATTGCTATAAATAAAAAATTTAATTTTGAAACAATTGACCTTCAGTTACCTTTACATTTGAAACTTATTGATGTAAGTAGTTGTAAATTAATTTCTGTCGCTTTTAATATACTTATTCTGAATTTATATGTACCTCCTGATATATCGATTACTGTATTTGAAAAACTACTCGATTTTCTTGAGCAAAAGCTTGTTCATTTTAATAATATAATAATAACAGGTGACTTTAATGTACCGAAATTTGCCAGTCAGGAGATGGATGATAGTAAAAGTCAATTACTACTTAAGTTTATGTCGTATCTAGGTCTAGTACAGTGTAATGACGTTATGAACATGAATAATAGACTTCTTGATCTTGTACTTGTTAGAGATATTAGCGTGGTTATAACAGAAGATAGTCAACCTTTAAGTAAAATAGATATGCATCATCCACCGTTATCAATACAAGTAATATTTAATAAAGAGTTGTTTGTAAATTTCCCATATTCCGATAAGTTTAATATGTACAATTTCAAAAAAGCTGATTTTTGTAATCTCTATGATCAAATATCAAAGGTGAATTGGGATTTCTTAAGAAATCATACGAATGTAAATGACAAATGTGCTGCATTTTATGATAAACTATATTCACTAATGGATGAATATGTCCCTACATACAGAGGAAGTAATAACAAATTCCCTAAATGGTTTACAGCTGAACTCAAGCAGAATATTAAACAAAAAAATTTCTATTTTCGTAAATTTAAGAAAACCAAACTTCAAATTGATCGTCAAAAATTTGAGGAATTCAGGCGTGTATCAAAATTTCAAATTCGTAGAGACTATCAGGCTTATCTTAATGTTGTTCAATCAAGTGTTACAAGTGATCCTAAAAATTTTTGGAATTTTGTTAGGGACCGGAAAAATCATACTGCAATACCAAGTAGAATTATACGTAACAGTAATGAATATCAAAAACCCCAAGATATTGTGAACCAGTTTGGCGAGTATTTCTTTTCAGTTTTTAGTAGTGCAAATAAGTATACGTATATTGCGGACCAAATGAACTCCCCACATAACACCCATGTGCATGTAGCTGTAATTACTGAGGATGACATTTTTAAAGCTATGAAACGTATGAAATCAAATTGTTGCTCGGGACTCGATGGCATACCTGCATTTTTCTTGAAAGATTGTATGCCCATATTAGTGCAGCCCCTGCGGTCCATATTTAATTCGTGCATATCAACAGGTGTATTTCCTTCTGTTTGGAAGGAATCACGGGTATATCCGGTGCACAAAGGAGGAGTCAATTCAGACGTTGTAAACTATCGTCCCATTTCAATTCTATCGAATTTTGCTAAACTGCTGGAAAGTATACTTTATGATCATATCTATCCCATAGTTAAGAACAATATTACTATTAAACAACATGCATTCATGAGAGGCCGATCCACTTTGACAAATCTCTTGGCTGTGACACAATACTTATCTGAAAATGTTGACATGGGGAAACAAGTGGACGTTATTTACACTGACATAGCAAAAGCATTTGATCGGATTGTTCATAAGATTTTAATAAAGAAACTTCAAGACTTTGGCTTCTCTGACGCAATGATATCATTATTTACATCATATTTGCATGAAAGAAAACTCAGGGTGCTTTACAACGGATACATGTCAAAATTTTACGTCCAAACATCAGGAATACCTCAAGGCTCAAACTTAGGGCCACTGCTATTTTTGCTTTATATAAATGATGTTGTTGATGTTGTAAAACACTCTGAGTGTGCACTGTTTGCTGATGATTTGAAAATCTATAGAACTATTACAACATATGAAGATGTAAAACTACTACAAGATGATATTGACAAGGTTTTAAAGTGGGGAGAACAAAATGGCCTTCTTCTAAATAAGGATAAATGCTTGGTGGTGTCATTTAGTAAGAAGAACTTGCAACTTCAGCATGATTACATTATAAATGACAGAGTTATATCGCGTTCTAGAACAGTCAAAGATTTGGGTGTGGTTTTTGATAGCAAACTTAGCTTTAAAGAGCATGTAGATAAAATTGTTACTTCCGCACTTAAAGTTCTCGGTTTTATAATCCGCAACTGTAAATCTTTTAATAACATAATTGCATTAAAATGTTTATATTACGCAATAGTACGGTCGAAACTGGAATATTGTTCACTAATATTTTTTCCATATTATGCTTATCAATCTACATTGTTGGAAAATGTACAGAGACGATTCCTAAAATTTTTGCATTATCAAATTTACTCTCAATATCCCGTGCATCATATTGATCAAAACCAATTATTAATACAATTTGATATACAATCTTTAAGGCAACGAAGAATTATGCAATCAATAGCATTTATTCATAAATTAATTCATGGCGTAATTGATGATATGACAACTTTGAACCACATAAGTTTTATTGTTCCTCGGCAAAATTCTCGTTTTTCAATCTATTTTCAATTACCCCGATGTCGAACTAATTTAATGTTGAAATCACCGATATATATTGCTTGTAAAAATTGTAATGCGATTTGTGAACAGTGTGATATATATGTTGAAAAGTTAGGCTCTATAATTAAAAAATGTAATACAATATTTAAAGGGGTTTTATAAATTATAATTACTTAATTAATTGATGAAAAAATTGTTAGTAATTGTCAGTAATTTAGAGCTTGTTTTCAGATTAGATAACTTGCATGCAATATATATGTATATAGTTTCAGAAATGTTCATTTAATCGAATTTAATCTAATTTAATTTAATTTAATTTAATTTAATTTTACTTATTTTACTTATTTAATTTAGATATAGTTGTCCTGTAATTGGAGAGATCTGTTGGGCAATAAACGTATTTATTTATTTATTTATTTATTTATTTATATTTCAACGTTTTTTGATGGTTCTGAGCCACCAAACACACTTAAAGCATGCAGAATCGACTCAGAATAGGAAAAGGAGACGTTTAGGTCAATTTTATGCATTCTGGCGTTCGTAGATACAAGAAAACTGTTAAAATTCTTCAGAAACGTCACTTTTGAAGTGTTTTCTTGTACTTTTAAGCCAATCAGATACCCTACGGGCTCGGAAAGTGCAACGAAACCATCAAATTTTAGCTAGAAACTGTATTTTTGTCGATTTTTATTGAATTTGAACTATATTTCAACGTTTTTTGATGGTTCTGAGCCACCAAACACACTTAAAGCATGCAGAATCGACTCAGAATTGGAAAAGGAGACGTTTAGGTCAATTTTATGCATTCTGGCGTTCGTAGATACAAGAAAACTGTTAAAATTCTTCAGAAACGTCACTTTTGAAATGTTTTCTTGTACTTTTAAGCCAATCAGATACCCAACGGGCTCGGAAAGTGCAACGAAACCATCAAATTTTAGCTAGAAACTGTATTTTTGTCGATTTTTATTGAATTTGAACTATATTTCAACGTTTTTTGATGGTTCTGAGCCACCAAACACACTTAAAGCATGCAGAATCGACTCAGAATAGGAAAAGGAGACGTTTAGGTCAATTTTATGCATTCTGGCGTTCGTAGATACAAGAAAACTGTTAAAATTCTTCAGAAACGTCACTTTTGAAGTGTTTTCTTGTACTTTTAAGCCAATCAGATAACCTACGGGCTCGGAAAGTGCAACGAAACCATCAAATTTTAGCTAGAAACTGTATTTTTGTCGATTTTTATTGAATTTGAACTATATTTCAACGTTTTTTGATGGTTCTGAGCCACCAAACACACTTAAAGCATGCAGAATCGACTCAGAATAGGAAAAGGAGACGTTTAGGTCAATTTTATGCATTCTGGCGTTCGTAGATACAAGAAAACTGTTAAAATTCTTCAGAAACGTCACTTTTGAAGTGTTTTCTTGTACTTTTAAGCCAATCAGATACCCTACGGGCTCGGAAAGTGCAACGAAACCATCAAATTTTAGCTAGAAACTGTATTTTTGTCGATTTTTATTGAATTTGAACTATATTTCAACGTTTTTTGATGGTTCTGAGCCACCAAACACACTTAAAGCATGCAGAATCGACTCAGAATAGGAAAAGGAGACGTTTAGGTCAATTTTATGCATTCTGGCGTTCGTAGATACAAGAAAACTGTTAAAATTCTTCAGAAACGTCACTTTTGAAGTGTTTTCTTGTACTTTTAAGCCAATCAGATACCCTACGGGCCCGGAAAGTGCAACGAAACCATCAAATTTTAGCTAGAAACTGTATTTTTGTCGATTTTTATTGAATTTGAACTATATATCAACGTTTTTTGATGGTTCTGAGCCACCAAACACACTTAAAGCATGCAGAATCGACTCAGAATAGGAAAAGGAGAGGTTTAGGTCAATTTTATGCATTCTGGCGTTCGTAGATACAAGAAAACTGTTAAAATTCTTCAGAAACGTCACTTTTGAAGTGTTTTCTTGTACTTTTAAGCCAATCAGATACCCTACGGGCTCGGAAAGTGCAACGAAACCATCAAATTTTAGCTAGAAACTGTATTTTTATCGATTTTTATTGAATTTGAACTATATTTCAACGTTTTTTGATGGTTCTGAGCCACCAAACACACTTAAAGCATGCAGAATCGACTCAGAATAGGAAAAGGAGACGTTTAGGTCAATTTTATGCATTCTGGCGTTCGTAGATACAAGAAAACTGTTAAAATTCTTCAGAAACGTCACTTTTGAAGTGTTTTCTTGTACTTTTAAGCCAATCAGATACCCTACGGGCTCGGAAAGTGCAACGAAACCATCAAATTTGAGCTAGAAACTGTATTTTTGTCGATTTTTATTGAATTTGAACTATATTTCAACGTTTTTTGATGGTTCTGAGCCACCAAACACACTTAAAGCATGCAGAATCGACTCAGAATAGGAAAAGGAGACGTTTAGGTCAATTTTATGCATTCTGGCGTTCGTAGATACAAGAAAACTGTTAAAATTTTTCAGAAACGTCACTTTTGAAGTGTTTTCTTGTACTTTTAAGCCAATCAGATACCCTACGGGCTCGGAAAGTGCAACGAAACCATCAAATTTTAGCTAGAAACTGTATTTTTGTCGATTTTTATTGAATTTGAACTATATTTCAACGTTTTTTGATGGTTCTGAGCCACCAAACACACTTAAAGCATGCAGAATCGACTCAGAATAGGAAAAGGAGACGTTTAGGTCAATTTTATGCATTCTGGCGTTCGTAGATACAAGAAAACTGTTAAAATTCTTCAGAAACGTCACTTTTGAAGTGTTTTCTTGTACTTTTAAGCCAATCAGATACCCTACGGGCTCGGAAAGTGCAACGAAACCATCAAATTTTAGCTAGAAACTGTATTTTTGTCGATTTTTATTGAATTTGAACTATATTTCAACGTTTTTTGATGGTTCTGAGCCACCAAACATACTTAAAGCATGCAGAATCGACTCAGAATAGGAAAAGGAGACGTTTAGGTCAATTTTATGCATTCTGGCGTTCGTAGATACAAGAAAACTGTTAAAATTCTTCAGAAACGTCACTTTTGAAGTGTTTTCTTGTACTTTTAAGCCAATCAGATACCCTACGGGCTCGGAAAGTGCAACGAAACCATCAAATTTTAGCTAGAAACTGTATTTTTGTCGATTTTTATTGAATTTGAACTATATTTCAACGTTTTTTGATGGTTCTGAGCCACCAAACACACTTAAAGCATGCAGAATCGACTCAGAATAGGAAAAGGAGACGTTTAGGTCAATTTTATGCATTCTGGCGTTCGTAGATACAAGAAAACTGTTAAAATTCTTCAGAAACGTCACTTTTGAAGTGTTTTCTTGTACTTTTAAGCCAATCAGATACCCTACGGGCTCGGAAAGTGCAACGAAACCATCAAATTTTAGCTAGAAACTGTAGTTTTGTCGATTTTTATTGAATTTGAACTATATTTCAACGTTTTTTGATGGTTCTGAGCCACCAAACACACTTAAAGCATGCAGAATCGACTCAGAATAGGAAAAGGAGACGTTTAGGTCAATTTTATGCATTCTGGCGTTCGTAGATACAAGAAAACTGTTAAAATTCTTCAGAAACGTCACTTTTGAAGTGTTTTCTTGTACTTTGAAGCCAATCAGATACCCTACGGGCTCGGAAAGTGCAACGAAACCATAAAATTTTAGCTAGAAACTGTATTTTTGTCGATTTTTATTGAATTTGAACTATATTTCAACGTTTTTTGATGGTTCTGAGCCACCAAACACACTTAAAGCATGCAGAATCGACTCAGAATAGGAAAAGGAGACGTTTAGGTCAATTTTATGCATTCTGGCGTTCGTAGATACAAGAAAACTGTTAAAATTCTTCAGAAACGTCACTTTTGAAGTGTTTTCTTGTACTTTTAAGCCAATCAGATACCCTACGGGCTCGGAAAGTGCAACGAAACCATCAAATTTTAGCTAGAAACTGTATTTTTGTCGATTTTTATTGAATTTGAACTATATTTCAACGTTTTTTATGGTTCTGAGCCACCAAACACACTTAAAGCATGCAGAATCGACTCAGAATAGGAAAAGGAGACGTTTAGGTCAATTTTATGCATTCTGGCGTTCGTAGATACAAGAAAACTGTTAAAATTCTTCAGAAACGTCACTTTTGAAGTGTTTTCTTGTACTTTTAAGCCAATCAGATACCCTACGGGCTCGGAAAGTGCAACGAAACCATCAAATTTTAGCTAGAAACTGTAGTTTTATCGATTTTTATTGAATTTGAACTATATTTCAACGTTTTTTGATGGTTCTGAGCCACCAAACACACTTAAAGCATGCAGAATCGACTCAGAATAGGAAAAGGAGACGTTTAGGTCAATTTTATGCATTCTGGCGTTCGTAGATACAAGAAAACTGTTAAAATTCTTCAGAAACGTCACTTTTGAAGTGTTTTCTTGTACTTTTAAGCCAATCAGATATCCTACGGGCTCGGAAAGTGCAACGAAACCATCAAATTTTAGCTAGAAACTGTATTTTTGTCGATTTTTATTGAATTTGAACTATATTTCAACGTTTTTTGATGGTTCTGAGCCACCAAACACACTTAAAGCATGCAGAATCGACTCAGAATTGGAAAAGGAGACGTTTAGGTCAATTTTATGCATTCTGGCGTTCGTAGATACAAGAAAACTGTTAAAATTCTTCAGAAACGTCACTTTTGAAATGTTTTCTTGTACTTTTAAGCCAATCAGATACCCAACGGGCTCGGAAAGTGCAACGAAACCATCAAATTTTAGCTAGAAACTGTATTTTTGTCGATTTTTATTGAATTTGAACTATATTTCAACGTTTTTTGATGGTTCTGAGCCACCAAACACACTTAAAGCATGCAGAATCGACTCAGAATAGGAAAAGGAGACGTTTAGGTCAATTTTATGCATTCTGGCGTTCGTAGATACAAGAAAACTGTTAAAATTCTTCAGAAACGTCACTTTTGAAGTGTTTTCTTGTACTTTTAAGCCAATCAGATAACCTACGGGCTCGGAAAGTGCAACGAAACCATCAAATTTTAGCTAGAAACTGTATTTTTGTCGATTTTTATTGAATTTGAACTATATTTCAACGTTTTTTGATGGTTCTGAGCCACCAAACACACTTAAAGCATGCAGAATCGACTCAGAATAGGAAAAGGAGACGTTTAGGTCAATTTTATGCATTCTGGCGTTCGTAGATACAAGAAAACTGTTAAAATTCTTCAGAAACGTCACTTTTGAAGTGTTTTCTTGTACTTTTAAGCCAATCAGATACCCTACGGGCTCGGAAAGTGCAACGAAACCATCAAATTTTAGCTAGAAACTGTATTTTTGTCGATTTTTATTGAATTTGAACTATATTTCAACGTTTTTTGATGGTTCTGAGCCACCAAACACACTTAAAGCATGCAGAATCGACTCAGAATAGGAAAAGGAGACGTTTAGGTCAATTTTATGCATTCTGGCGTTCGTAGATACAAGAAAACTGTTAAAATTCTTCAGAAACGTCACTTTTGAAGTGTTTTCTTGTACTTTTAAGCCAATCAGATACCCTACGGGCCCGGAAAGTGCAACGAAACCATCAAATTTTAGCTAGAAACTGTATTTTTGTCGATTTTTATTGAATTTGAACTATATATCAACGTTTTTTGATGGTTCTGAGCCACCAAACACACTTAAAGCATGCAGAATCGACTCAGAATAGGAAAAGGAGAGGTTTAGGTCAATTTTATGCATTCTGGCGTTCGTAGATACAAGAAAACTGTTAAAATTCTTCAGAAACGTCACTTTTGAAGTGTTTTCTTGTACTTTTAAGCCAATCAGATACCCTACGGGCTCGGAAAGTGCAACGAAACCATCAAATTTTAGCTAGAAACTGTATTTTTATCGATTTTTATTGAATTTGAACTATATTTCAACGTTTTTTGATGGTTCTGAGCCACCAAACACACTTAAAGCATGCAGAATCGACTCAGAATAGGAAAAGGAGACGTTTAGGTCAATTTTATGCATTCTGGCGTTCGTAGATACAAGAAAACTGTTAAAATTCTTCAGAAACGTCACTTTTGAAGTGTTTTCTTGTACTTTTAAGCCAATCAGATACCCTACGGGCTCGGAAAGTGCAACGAAACCATCAAATTTGAGCTAGAAACTGTATTTTTGTCGATTTTTATTGAATTTGAACTATATTTCAACGTTTTTTGATGGTTCTGAGCCACCAAACACACTTAAAGCATGCAGAATCGACTCAGAATAGGAAAAGGAGACGTTTAGGTCAATTTTATGCATTCTGGCGTTCGTAGATACAAGAAAACTGTTAAAATTTTTCAGAAACGTCACTTTTGAAGTGTTTTCTTGTACTTTTAAGCCAATCAGATACCCTACGGGCTCGGAAAGTGCAACGAAACCATCAAATTTTAGCTAGAAACTGTATTTTTGTCGATTTTTATTGAATTTGAACTATATTTCAACGTTTTTTGATGGTTCTGAGCCACCAAACACACTTAAAGCATGCAGAATCGACTCAGAATAGGAAAAGGAGACGTTTAGGTCAATTTTATGCATTCTGGCGTTCGTAGATACAAGAAAACTGTTAAAATTCTTCAGAAACGTCACTTTTGAAGTGTTTTCTTGTACTTTTAAGCCAATCAGATACCCTACGGGCTCGGAAAGTGCAACGAAACCATCAAATTTTAGCTAGAAACTGTATTTTTGTCGATTTTTATTGAATTTGAACTATATTTCAACGTTTTTTGATGGTTCTGAGCCACCAAACATACTTAAAGCATGCAGAATCGACTCAGAATAGGAAAAGGAGACGTTTAGGTCAATTTTATGCATTCTGGCGTTCGTAGATACAAGAAAACTGTTAAAATTCTTCAGAAACGTCACTTTTGAAGTGTTTTCTTGTACTTTTAAGCCAATCAGATACCCTACGGGCTCGGAAAGTGCAACGAAACCATCAAATTTTAGCTAGAAACTGTATTTTTGTCGATTTTTATTGAATTTGAACTATATTTCAACGTTTTTTGATGGTTCTGAGCCACCAAACACACTTAAAGCATGCAGAATCGACTCAGAATAGGAAAAGGAGACGTTTAGGTCAATTTTATGCATTCTGGCGTTCGTAGATACAAGAAAACTGTTAAAATTCTTCAGAAACGTCACTTTTGAAGTGTTTTCTTGTACTTTTAAGCCAATCAGATACCCTACGGGCTCGGAAAGTGCAACGAAACCATCAAATTTTAGCTAGAAACTGTAGTTTTGTCGATTTTTATTGAATTTGAACTATATTTCAACGTTTTTTGATGGTTCTGAGCCACCAAACACACTTAAAGCATGCAGAATCGACTCAGAATAGGAAAAGGAGACGTTTAGGTCAATTTTATGCATTCTGGCGTTCGTAGATACAAGAAAACTGTTAAAATTCTTCAGAAACGTCACTTTTGAAGTGTTTTCTTGTACTTTTAAGCCAATCAGATACCCTACGGGCTCGGAAAGTGCAACGAAACCATAAAATTTTAGCTAGAAACTGTATTTTTGTCGATTTTTATTGAATTTGAACTATATTTCAACGTTTTTTGATGGTTCTGAGCCACCAAACACACTTAAAGCATGCAGAATCGACTCAGAATAGGAAAAGGAGACGTTTAGGTCAATTTTATGCATTCTGGCGTTCGTAGATACAAGAAAACTGTTAAAATTCTTCAGAAACGTCACTTTTGAAGTGTTTTCTTGTACTTTTAAGCCAATCAGATACCCTACGGGCTCGGAAAGTGCAACGAAACCATCAAATTTTAGCTAGAAACTGTATTTTTGTCGATTTTTATTGAGTTTGAACTATATTTCAACGTTTTTTATGGTTCTGAGCCACCAAACACACTTAAAGCATGCAGAATCGACTCAGAATAGGAAAAGGAGACGTTTAGGTCAATTTTATGCATTCTGGCGTTCGTAGATACAAGAAAACTGTTAAAATTCTTCAGAAACGTCACTTTTGAAGTGTTTTCTTGTACTTTTAAGCCAATCAGATACCCTACGGGCTCGGAAAGTGCAACGAAACCATCAAATTTTAGCTAGAAACTGTAGTTTTGTCGATTTTTATTGAATTTGAACTATATTTCAACGTTTTTTGATGGTTCTGAGCCACCAAACACACTTAAAGCATGCAGAATCGACTCAGAATAGGAAAAGGAGACGTTTAGGTCAATTTTATGCATTCTGGCGTTCGTAGATACAAGAAAACTGTTAAAATTATTCAGAAACGTCACTTTTGAAGTGTTTTCTTGTACTTTTAAGCCAATCAGATACCCTACGGGCTCGGAAAGTGCAACGAAACCATAAAATTTTAGCTAGAAACTGTATTTTTGTCGATTTTTATTGAATTTGAACTATATTTCAACGTTTTTTGATGGTTCTGAGCCACCAAACACACTTAAAGCATGCAGAATCGACTCAGAATAGGAAAAGGAGACGTTTAGGTCAATTTTATGCATTCTGGCGTTCGTAGATACAAGAAAACTGTTAAAATTCTTCAGAAACGTCACTTTTGAAGTGTTTTCTTGTACTTTTAAGCCAATCAGATACCCTACGGGCTCGGAAAGTGCAACGAAACCATCAAATTTTAGCTAGAAACTGTATTTTTGTCGATTTTTATTGAATTTGAACTATATTTCAACGTTTTTTGATGGTTCTGAGCCACCAAACACACTTAAAGCATGCAGAATCGACTCAGAATAGGAAAAGGAGACGTTTAGGTCAATTTTATGCATTCTGGCGTTCGTAGATACAAGAAAACTGTTAAAATTCTTCAGAAACGTCACTTTTGAAGTGTTTTCTTGTACTTTTAAGCCAATCAGATACCCTACGGGCTCGGAAAGTGCAACGAAACCATCAAATTTTAGCTAGAAACTGTATTTTTGTCGATTTTTATTGAATTTGAACTATATTTCAACGTTTTTTGATGGTTCTGTGCCACCAAACACACTTAAAGCATGCAGAATCGACTCGGAATAGGAAAAGGAGACGTTTAGGTCAATTTTATGCATTCTGGCGTTCGTAGATACAAGAAAACTGTTAAAATTCTTCAGAAACGTCACTTTTGAAGTGTTTTCTTGTACTTTTAAGCCAATCAGATACCCTACGGGCTCGGAAAGTGCAACGAAACCATCAAATTTTAGCTAGAAACTGTACTTTTGTCGATTTTTATTGAATTTGAACTATATTTCAACGTTTTTTGATGGTTCTGAGCCACCAAACACACTTAAAGCATGCAGAATCGACTCAGAATAGGAAAAGGAGACGTTTAGGTCAATTTTATGCATTCTGGCGTTCGTTGATACAAGAAAACTGTTAAAATTCTTCAGAAACGTCACTTTTGAAGTGTTTTCTTGTACTTTTAAGCCAATCAGATACCCTACGGGCTCGGAAAGTGCAACGAAACCATCAAATTTTAGCTAGAAACTGTATTTTTGTCGATTTTTATTGAATCTGAACTATATTTCAACGTTTTTTGATGGTTCTGAGCCACCAAACACACTTAAAGCATGCAGAATCGACTCAGAATAGGAAAAGGAGACGTTTAGGTCAATTTTTTGCATTCTGGCGTTCGTAGATACAAGAAAACTGTTAAAATTCTTCAGAAACGTCACTTTTGAAGTGTTTTCTTGTACTTTTAAGCCAATCAGATACCCTACGGGCTCGGAAAGTGCAACGAAACCATCAAATTTTAGCTAGAAACTGTAGTTTTGTCGATTTTTATTGAATTTGAACTATATTTCAACGTTTTTTGATGGTTCTGAGCCACCAAACACACTTAAAGCATGCAGAATCGACTCAGAATAGGAAAAGGAGACGTTTAGGTCAATTTTATGCATTCTGGCGTTCGTAGATACAAGAAAGCTGTTAAAATTCTTCAGAAACGTCACTTTTGAAGTGTTTTCTTGTACTTTTAAGCCAATCAGATACCCTACGGGCTCGGAAAGTGCAACGAAACCATAAAATTTTAGCTAGAAACTGTATTTTTGTCGATTTTTATTGAATTTGAACTATATTTCAACGTTTTTTGATGGTTCTGAGCCACCAAACACACTTAAAGCATGCAGAATCGACTCAGAATAGGAAAAGGAGACGTTTAGGTCAATTTTATGCATTCTGGCGTTCGTAGATACAAGAAAACTGTTAAAATTCTTCAGAAACGTCACTTTTGAATTGTTTTCTTGTACTTTTAAGCCAATCAGATACCCTACGGGCTCGGAAAGTGCAACGAAACCATCAAATTTTAGCTAGAAACTGTATTTTTGTCGATTTTTATTGAATTTGAACTATATTTCAACGTTTTTTATGGTTCTGAGCCACCAAACACACTTAAAGCATGCAGAATCGACTCAGAATAGGAAAAGGAGACGTTTAGGTCAATTTTATGCATTCTGGCGTTCGTAGATACAAGAAAACTGTTAAAATTCTTCAGAAACGTCACTTTTGAAGTGTTTTCTTGTACTTTTAAGCCAATCAGATACCCTACGGGCTCGGAAAGTGCAACGAAACCATCAAATTTTAGCTAGAAACTGTAGTTTTGTCGATTTTTATTGAATTTGAACTATATTTCAACGTTTTTTGATGGTTCTGAGCCACCAAACACACTTAAAGCATGCAGAATCGACTCAGAATAGGAAAAGGAGACGTTTAGGTCAATTTTATGCATTCTGGAGTTCGTAGATACAAGAAAACTGTTAAAATTCTTCAGAAACGTCACTTTTGAAGTGTTTTCTTGTACTTTTAAGCCAATCAGATACCCTACGGGCTCGGAAAGTGCAACGAAACCATCAAATTTTAGCTAGAAACTGTATTTTTGTCGATTTTTATTGAATTTGAACTATATTTCAACGTTTTTTGATGGTTCTGAGCCACCAAACACACTTAAAGCATGCAGAATCGACTCAGAATAGGAAAAGGAGACGTTTAGGTCAATTTTATGCATTCTGGCGTTCGTAGATACAAGAAAACTGTTAAAATTCTTCAGAAACGTCACTTTTGAAGTGTTTTCTTGTACTTTTAAGCCAATCAGATACCCTACGGGCTCGGAAAGTGCAACGAAACCATCAAATTTTAGCTAGAAACTGTACTTTTGTCGATTTTTATTGAATTTGAACTATATTTCAACGTTTTTTGATGGTTCTGAGCCACCAAACACACTTAAAGCATGCAGAATCGACTCGGAATAGGAAAAGGAGACGTTTAGGTCAATTTTATGCATTCTGGCGTTCGTTGATACAAGAAAACTGTTAAAATTCTTCAGAAACGTCACTTTTGAAGTGTTTTCTTGTACTTTTAAGCCAATCAGATACCCAACGGGCTCGGAAAGTGCAACAAAACCATCAAATTTTAGCTAGAAACTGTATTTTTGTCGATTTTTATTGAATTTGAACTATATTTCAACGTTTTTTGATGGTTCTGAGCCACCAAACACACTTAAAGCATGCAGAATCGACTCGGAATAGGAAAAGGAGACGTTTAGGTTAATTTTATGCATTCTGGCGTTCGTAGATACAAGAAAACTGTTAAAATTCTTCAGAAACGTCACTTTTGAAGTGTTTTCTTGTACTTTTAAGCCAATCAGATACCCTACGGGCTCGGAAAGTGCAACAAAACCATCAAATTTTAGCTAGAAACTGTATTTTTGTCGATTTTTATTGAATTTGAACTATATTTCAACGTTTTTTGATGGTTCTGAGCCACCAAACACACTTAAAGCATGCAGAATCGACTCAGAATAGGAAAAGGAGACGTTTAGGTCAATTTTATGCATTCTGGCGTTCGTAGATACAAGAAAACTGTTAAAATTCTTCAGAAACGTCACTTTTGAAGTGTTTTCTTGTACTTTTAAGCCAATCAGATACCCTACGGGCTCGGAAAGTGCAACGAAACCATCAAATTTTAGCTAGAAACTGTATTTTTGTCGATTTTTATTGAATTTGAACTATATTTCAACGTTTTTTATGGTTCTGAGCCACCAAACACACTTAAAGCATGCAGAATCGACTCAGAATAGGAAAAGGAGACGTTTAGGTCAATTTTATGCATTCTGGCGTTCGTAGATACAAGAAAACTGTTAAAATTCTTCAGAAACGTCACTTTTGAAGTGTTTTCTTGTACTTTTAAGCCAATCAGATACCCTACGGGCTCGGAAAGTGCAACGAAACCATCAAATTTTAGCTAGAAACTGTAGTTTTGTCGATTTTTATTGAATTTGAACTATATTTCAACGTTTTTTGATGGTTCTGAGCCACCAAACACACTTAAAGCATGCAGAATCGACTCAGAATAGGAAAAGGAGACGTTTAGGTCAATTTTATGCATTCTGGAGTTCGTAGATACAAGAAAACTGTTAAAATTCTTCAGAAACGTCACTTTTGAAGTGTTTTCTTGTACTTTTAAGCCAATCAGATACCCTACGGGCTCGGAAAGTGCAACGAAACCATCAAATTTTAGCTAGAAACTGTATTTTTGTCGATTTTTATTGAATTTGAACTATATTTCAACGTTTTTTGATGGTTCTGAGCCACCAAACACACTTAAAGCATGCAGAATCGACTCAGAATAGGAAAAGGAGACGTTTAGGTCAATTTTATGCATTCTGGCGTTCGTAGATACAAGAAAACTGTTAAAATTCTTCAGAAACGTCACTTTTGAAGTGTTTTCTTGTACTTTTAAGCCAATCAGATACCCTACGGGCTCGGAAAGTGCAACGAAACCATCAAATTTTAGCTAGAAACTGTACTTTTGTCGATTTTTATTGAATTTGAACTATATTTCAACGTTTTTTGATGGTTCTGAGCCACCAAACACACTTAAAGCATGCAGAATCGACTCGGAATAGGAAAAGGAGACGTTTAGGTCAATTTTATGCATTCTGGCGTTCGTTGATACAAGAAAACTGTTAAAATTCTTCAGAAACGTCACTTTTGAAGTGTTTTCTTGTACTTTTAAGCCAATCAGATACCCAACGGGCTCGGAAAGTGCAACAAAACCATCAAATTTTAGCTAGAAACTGTATTTTTGTCGATTTTTATTGAATTTGAACTATATTTCAACGTTTTTTGATGGTTCTGAGCCACCAAACACACTTAAAGCATGCAGAATCGACTCGGAATAGGAAAAGGAGACGTTTAGGTTAATTTTATGCATTCTGGCGTTCGTAGATACAAGAAAACTGTTAAAATTCTTCAGAAACGTCACTTTTGAAGTGTTTTCTTGTACTTTTAAGCCAATCAGATACCCTACGGGCTCGGAAAGTGCAACAAAACCATCAAATTTTAGCTAGAAACTGTATTTTTGTCGATTTTTATTGAATTTGAACTATATTTCAACGTTTTTTGATGGTTCTGAGCCACCAAACACACTTAAAGCATGCAGAATCGACTCAGAATAGGAAAAGGAGACGTTTAGGTCAATTTTATGCATTCTGGCGTTCGTAGATACAAGAAAACTGTTAAAATTCTTCAGAAACGTCACTTTTGAAGTGTTTTCTTGTACTTTTAAGCCAATCAGATACCCTACGGGCTCGGAAAGTGCAACGAAACCATCAAATTTTAGCTAGAAACTGTACTTTTGTCGATTTTTATTGAATTTGAACTATATTTCAACGTTTTTTGATGGTTCTGAGCCACCAAACACACTTAAAGCATGCAGAATCGACTCGGAATAGGAAAAGGAGACGTTTAGGTCAATTTTATGCATTCTGGCGTTCGTTGATACAAGAAAACTGTTAAAATTCTTCAGAAACGTCACTTTTGAAGTGTTTTCTTGTACTTTTAAGCCAATCAGATACCCAACGGGCTCGGAAAGTGCAACAAAACCATCAAATTTTAGCTAGAAACTGTATTTTTGTCGATTTTTATTGAATTTGAACTATATTTCAACGTTTTTTGATGGTTCTGAGCCACCAAACACACTTAAAGCATGCAGAATCGACTCGGAATAGGAAAAGGAGACGTTTAGGTTAATTTTATGCATTCTGGCGTTCGTAGATACAAGAAAACTGTTAAAATTCTTCAGAAACGTCACTTTTGAAGTGTTTTCTTGTACTTTTAAGCCAATCAGATACCCTACGGGCTCGGAAAGTGCAACAAAACCATCAAATTTTAGCTAGAAACTGTATTTTTGTCGATTTTTATTGAATTTGAACTATATTTCAACGTTTTTTGATGGTTCTGAGCCACCAAACACACTTAAAGCATGCAGAATCGACTCGGAATAGGAAAAGGAGACGTTTAGGTTAATTTTATGCATTCTGGCGTTCGTAGATACAAGAAAACTGTTAAAATTCTTCAGAAACGTCACTTTTGAAGTGTTTTCTTGTACTTTTAAGCCAATCAGATACCCTACGGGCTCGGAAAGTGCAACGAAACCATCAAATTTTAGCTAGAAACTGTATTTTTGTCGATTTTTATTGAATTTGAACTATATTTCAACGTTTTTTGATGGTTCTGAGCCACCAAACACACTTAAAGCATGCAGAATCGACTCAGAATAGGAAAAGGAGACGTTTAGGTCAATTTTATGCATTCTGGCGTTCGTAGATACAAGAAAACTGTTAAAATTCTTCAGAAACGTCACTTTTGAAGTGTTTTCTTGTACTTTTAAGCCAATCAGATACCCTACGGGCTCAGAAGGTGCAACGAAACCATCAAATTTTAGCTAGAAACTGTATTTTTGTCGATTTTTATTGAATTGGAACTATATTTCAACGTTTTTTGATGGTTCTGAGCCACCAAACACACTTAAAGCATGCAGAATCGACTCAGAATAGGAAAAGGAGACGTTTAGGTCAATTTTATGCATTCTAGCGTTCGTAGATACAAGAAAACTGTTAAAATTCTTCAGAAATGTCACTTTTGAAGTGTTTTCTTGTACTTTTAAGCCAATCAGATACCCTACGGGCTCGGAAAGTGCAACGAAACCATCAAATTTTAGCTAGAAACTGTATTTTTGTCGATTTTTATTGAATTTGAACTATATTTCAACGTTTTTTGATGGTTCTGAGCCACCAAACACACTTAAAGTATGCAGAATCGACTCAGAATAGGAAAAGGAGACGTTTAGGTCAATTTTATGCATTCTGGCGTTCGTAGATACAAGAAAACTGTTAAAATTCTTCAGAAACGTCACTTTTGAAGTGTTTTCTTGTACTTTTAAGCCAATCAGATACCCTACGGGCTCGGAAAGTGCAACGAAACCATCAAATTTTAGCTAGAAACTGTATTTTTGTCGATTTTTATTGAATTTGAACTATATTTCAACGTTTTTTGATGGTTCTGAGCCACCAAACGCATTTAAAGCATGCAGAATAGACTCAGAATAGGAAAAGGAGACGTTTAGGTCAATTTTATGCATTCTGGCGTTCGTAGATACAAGAAAACTGTTAAAATTCTTCAGAAACGTCACTTTTGAAGTGTTTTCTTGTACTTTTAAGCCAATCAGATACCCTACGGGCTCGGAAAGTGCAACGAAACCATAAAATTTTAGCTAGAAACTGTATTTTTGTCGATTTTTATTGAATTTGAACTATATTTCAACGTTTTTTGATGGTTCTGAGCCACCAAACACACTTAAAGCATGCAGAATCGACTAAGAATAGGAAAAGGAGACGTTTAGGTCAATTTTATGCATTCTGGCGTTCGTAGATACAAGAAAACTGTTAAAATTCTTCAGAAACGTCACTTTTGAAGTGTTTTCTTGTACTTTTAAGCCAATCAGATACCCTACGGGCTCGGAAAGTG
This sequence comes from Zophobas morio, assembly GCF_036711695.1. NCBI lineage: Eukaryota > Metazoa > Arthropoda > Insecta > Coleoptera > Tenebrionidae > Zophobas > Zophobas morio. The sequence goes on from NW_026972355.1 coordinate 73,708, forward strand.
CAACGAAACCATCAAATTTTAGCTAGAAACTGTATTTTTGTCGATTTTTATTGAATTTGAACTATATTTCAACGTTTTTTGATGGTTCTGAGCCACCAAACACACTTAAAGCATGCAGAATCGACTCAGAATAGGAAAAGGAGCCGTTTAGGTCAATTTTATGCATTCTGGCGTTCGTAGATACAAGAAAACTGTTAAAATTCTTCAGAAACGTCACTTTTGAAGTGTTTTCTTGTACTTTTAAGCCAATCAGATACCCTACGGGCTCGGAAAGTGCAACGAAACCATCAAATTTTAGCTAGAAACTGTATTTTTGTCGATTTTTATTGAATTTGAACTATATTTCAACGTTTTTTGATGGTTCTGAGCCACCAAACACACTTAAAGCATGCAGAATCGACTCAGAATAGGAAAAGGAGACGTTTAGGTCAATTTTATGCATTCTGGCGTTCGTAGATACAAGAAAACTGTTAAAATTCTTCAGAAACGTCACTTTTGAAGTGTTTTCTTGTACTTTTAAGCCAATCAGATACCCTACGGGCTCGGAAAGTGCAACGAAACCATCAAATTTTAGCTAGAAACTGTATTTTTGTCGATTTTTATTGAATTTGAACTATATTTCAATGTTTTTTGATGGTTCTGAGCCACCAAACACACTTAAAGCATGCAGAATCGACTCAGAATAGGAAAAGGAGACGTTTAGGTCAATTTTATGCATTCTGGCGTTCGTAGATACAAGAAAACTGTTAAAATTCTTCAGAAACGTCACTTTTGAAGTGTTTTCTTGTACTTTTAAGCCAATCAGATACCCAACGGGCTCGGAAAGTGCAACGAAACCATCAAATTTTAGCTAGAAACTGTATTTTTGTCGATTTTTATTGAATTTGAACTATATTTCAACGTTTTTTGATGGTTCTGAGCCACCAAACACACTTAAAGCATGCAGAATCGACTCAGAATAGGAAAAGGAGACGTTTAGGTCAATTTTATGCATTCTGGCGTTCGTAGATACAAGAAAACTGTTAAAATTCTTCAGAAACGTCACTTTTGAAGTGTTTTCTTGTACTTTTAAGCCAATCAGATACCCTACGGGCTCGGAAAGTGCAAGGAAACCATCAAATTTTAGCTAGAAACTGTATTTTTGTCGATTTTTATTGAATTTGAACTATATTTCAACGTTTTTTGATGGTTCTGAGCCACCAAACACACTTAAAGCATGCAGAATCGACTCAGAATAGGAAAAGGAGACGTTTAGGTCAATTTTATGCATTCTGGCGTTCGTAGATACAAGAAAACTGTTAAAATTCTTCAGAAACGTCACTTTTGAAGTGTTTTCTTGTACTTTTAAGCCAATCAGATACCCTACGGGCTCGGAAAGTGCAACGAAACCATCAAATTTTAGCTAGAAACTGTATTTTTGTCGATTTTTATTGAATTTGAACTATATTTCAACGTTTTTTGATGGTTCTGAGCCACCAAACGCACTTAAAGCATGCAGAATCGACTCAGAATAGGAAAAGGAGACGTTTAGGTCAATTTTATGCATTCTGGCGTTCGTAGATTCAAGAAAACTGTTAAAATTCTTCAGAAACGTCACTTTTGAAGTGTTTTCTTGTACTTTTAAGCCGATCAGCTACCCTACGGGCTCGGAAAGTGTAACGAAACCATCAAATTTTAGCTAGAAACTGTATTTTTGTCGATTTTTATTGAATTTGAACAATATTTCAACGTTTTTTGATGGTTCTGAGCCACCAAACACACTTAAAGCATGCAGAATCGACTCAGAATAGGAAAAGGAGACGTTTAGGTCAATTTTGTGCATTCTGGCGTTCGTAGATACAAGAAAACTGTTAAAATTCTTCAGAAACGTCACTTTTGAAGTGTTTTCTTGTACTTTTAAGCCAATCAGATACCCTACGGGCTCGGAAAGTGCAACGAAACCATCAAATTTTAGCTAGAAACTGTATTTTTGTCGATTTTTATTGAATTTGAACTATATTTCAACGTTTTTTGATGGTTCTGAGCCACCAAACACACTTAAAGCATGCAGAATCGACTCAGAATAGGAAAAGGAGACGTTTAGGTCAATTTTATGCATTCTGGCGTTCGTAGATACAAGAAAACTGTTAAAATTCTTCAGAAACGTCACTTTTGAAGTGTTTTCTTGTACTTTTAAGCCAATCAGATACCCTACGGGCTCGGAAAGTGCAACGAAACCATCAAATTTTAGCTAGAAACTGTATTTTTGTCGATTTTTATTGAATTTGAACTATATTTCAACGTTTTTTGATGGTTCTGAGCCACCAAACACACTTAAAGCATGCAGAATCGACTCAGAATAGGAAAAGGAGACGTTTAGGTCAATTTTATGCATTCTGGCGTTCGTAGATACAAGAAAACTGTTAAAATTCTTCAGAAACGTCACTTTTGAAGTGTTTTCTTGTACTTTTAAGCCAATCAGATACCCTACGGGCTCGGAAAGTGCAACGAAACCATCAAATTTTAGCTAGAAACTGTATTTTTGTCGATTTTTATTGAATTTGAACTATTTTTCAACGTTTTTTGATGGTTCTGAGCCACCAAACGCACTTAAAGCATGCAGAATCGACTCAGAATAGGAAAAGGAGACGTTTAGGTCAATTTTATGCATTCTGGCGTTCGTAGATACAAGAAAACTGTTAAAATTCTTCAGAAACGTCACTTTTGAAGTGTTTTCTTGTACTTTTAAGCCAATCAGCTACCCTACGGGCTCGGAAAGTGCAACGAAACCATCAAATTTTAGCTAGAAACTGTATTTTTGTCGATTTTTATTGAATTTGAACTATATTTCAACGTTTTTTGATGGTTCTGAGCCACCAAACACACTTAAAGCATGCAGAATCGACTCAGAATAGGAAAAGGAGACGTTTAGGTCAATTTTATGCATTCTGGCGTTCGTAGATACAAGAAAACTGTTAAAATTCTTCAGAAACGTCACTTTTGAAGTGTTTTCTTGTACTTTTAAGCCAATCAGATACCCTACGGGCTCGGAAAGTGCAACGAAACCATCAAATTTTAGCTAGAAACTGTATTTTTGTCGATTTTTATTGAATTTGAACTATATTTCATAGTTTTTTGATGGTTCTGAGCCACCAAACACACTTAAAGCATGCAGAATCGACTCAGAATAGGAAAAGGAGACGTTTAGGTCAATTTTATGCATTCTGGCGTTCGTAGATACAAGAAAACTGTTAAAATTCTTCAGAAACGTCACTTTTGAAGTGTTTTCTTGTACTTTTAAGCCAATCAGATACCCTACGGGCTCGGAAAGTGCAACGAAACCATCAAATTTTAGCTAGAAACTGTATTTTTGTCGATTTTTATTGAATTTGAACTATATTTCAACGTTTTTTGATGGTTCTGAGCCACCAAACACACTTAAAGCATGCAGAATCGACTCAGAATAGGAAAAGGAGACGTTTAGGTCAATTTTATGCATTCTGGCGTTCGTAGATACAAGAAAACTGTTAAAATTCTTCAGAAACGTCACTTTTGAAGTGTTTTCTTGTACTTTTAAGCCAATCAGATAACCTACGGGCTCGGAAAGTGCAACGAAACCATCAAATTTTAGCTAGAAACTGTATTTTTGTCGATTTTTATTGAATTTGAACTATATTTCAACGTTTTTTGATGGTTCTGAGCCACCAAACACACTTAAAGCATGCAGAATCGACTCAGAATAGGAAAAGGAGACGTTTAGGTCAATTTTATGCATTCTGGCGTTCGTAGATACAAGAAAACTGTTAAAATTCTTCAGAAACGCCACTTTTGAAGTGTTTTCTTGTACTTTTAAGCCAATCAGATACCCTACGGGCTCGGAAAGTGCAACGAAACCATCAAATTTTAGCTAGAAACTGTATTTTTGTCGATTTTTATTGAATTTGAACTATATTTCAACGTTTTTTGATGGTTCTGAGCCACCAAACACACTTAAAGCATGCAGAATCGACTCAGAATAGGAAAAGGAGACGTTTAGGTCAATTTTATGCATTCTGGCGTTCGTAGATACAAGAAAACTGTTAAAATTCTTCAGAAACGTCACTTTTGAAGTGTTTTCTTGTACTTTTAAGCCAATCAGATACCCTACGGGCTCGGAAAGTGCAACGAAACCATCAAATTTTAGCTAGAAACTGTATTTTTGTCGATTTTTATTGAATTTGAACTATATTTCAACGTTTTTTGATGGTTCTGAGCCACCAAACACACTTAAAGCATGCAGAATCGACTCAGAATAGGTAAAGGAGACGTTTAGGTCAATTTTATGCATTCTGGCGTTCGTAGATACAAGAAAACTGTTAAAATTCTTCAGAAACGTCACTTTGAAGTGTTTTCTTGTACTTTTAAGCCAATCAGATACCCTACGGGCTCGGAAAGTGCAACGAAACCATCAAATTTTAGCTAGAAACTGTATTTTTGTCGATTTTTATTGAATTTGAACTATATTTCAACGTTTTTTGATGGTTCTGAGCCACCAAACACACTTAAAGCATGCAGAATCGACTCAGAATAGGAAAAGGAGACGTTTAGGTCAATTTTATGCATTCTGGCGTTCGTAGATACAAGAAAACTGTTAAAATTCTTCAGAAACGTCACTTTTGAAGTGTTTTCTTATACTTTTAAGCCA
>NW_026972356.1:0-127500 GCF_036711695.1 Zophobas morio
GTGTGCAATATAAAACTGGATAAGAATACAAACTTAATTACAAATAATTTCGGTTGAAAAGGCCTCTAATCTTTGAGCTAATTATATACTTAAGGGATCACCGAGATAATGGAAGATCATTGTTTTTGTTTAGTTAGCTTATAAAGCAAGCTTTAGCCAAATAAGTGGTTTAACATAAACAAAATATTTAAAAAAGTAATCTACCTTTCTATAAACGACAGAGCCCAATTTTTAAAGAAATTTTTTTTTACATAGAATAAGAATAGAAACTATATTTTAGAAGACTCTGAGTGCTTACTGTATTAAAGTAATATATTATCATATTAAGCTAATTACAATGTTATAAGCAAAGGTAAGCATATTAGCTACTCTATCAATAACAAAGAAAATAAAAATATGACGGTTTTTAAAGTTTTACAATTTATAGCTTTGCCTTCGCTTAATAGTAAGCAGCACTGGAGTATTACCAAAAGTAAATTACAGTTATACACCCATTCCTTTTTTTCTATGGTATTAGGTTTATACACGTTCAATGCTTAATATTATGAAGCTTTATATTTATTTGTATTTAACTTTATTTATCGAACTTTTATAATTTTCCCTAAAAGACATATCACACAGAAAACTCCCCATCAATAAAAATAGTAATAGCTTTTGAAAAAATCAAAGAGCCGAAGGAAGTAATAAAACGTATTGAAACGCGTAAGTTATTTATTCATCTCGTTTTTTTTATATTTTTATTTTTTTCTTATAATAATTTTATAGGACTCCAGCTTTGCACTATATTTATTAAATGTATAAAAGATTTGTTTAATTGCGTTACTATAAAGCAACACTCTGTGTTGTTTTTGGATGCCGATTGGTTAACCCAATTGGACGAATTCGGCATCATGTATTGTCCTTCACTTTTTCTTTTTTTGCTTTTAAAGCAAAACATTTTTTACAAAATTTCTTATACAATTAGCGAATTCACTAAAATAGTAAATGCAGCGGAAAAGTGAAAGCTAATTTAGTTGCTAAGCCAACTAGCTATTAATGAATTTTCTATTATATATATAATTATAATAATATCATATCTATATAATAATTATTTTGAATATTATTAAAAAAAAAATTTCTAATAATAGAAACCTCAATAACCTGATAAAAATTTACCGAAGAAAAACCTTTTTAGTTGCTGTATTCAAAAAAATATCTCTGGATAATTTAATCTTCTGCAACTATTTTTCTTGCGATTATCTCATCATGAAACCCTTAACTACCTTAGAAGTTCTAACAGTTTTATTAATAGCTATGAAAACATTTCCCAGGAAATATAAAGAAAGAAGAGAGCTATAACTCTTCGAAAACCTAAATATGGCTTATTATAAATGAACTAATTTTTATGTATTTTTTTTTAGTCTTCCGCCGAAACGCTTTCCTAACTATTTTAAGATTTAACTTTCTATGCTATTTAAATACCTCTTAAAAAATAGCCTACAAAAATTAAAATAGCGTTACAGTCTAAAAACATCTACCCGTTATTAAGCCGCTTTCGTTAATATTCAGTTTAAGTGGTTTTCATAGAGAAGTTCGTGGAATACTTTTTATTAATATAAAGCTTGTTTAACATAAGATCCTTATAAGTACTCCTAACATAAGTTCAATAATTGAAATACATGGCATAAAGGACTAGTTAATTTTGTCCAAATAATAAAGTTACTTAAAACAAATTGTTACGCACCATACATTCATAAATTCAGTGTTTGTTACTCCAATCGAGAACTAAAAAATAAATAAATTAAAATAAGTAATGAAAATAAATATTGAAAATAGATTTTCTTTCTGTGCTTGCTCCTTTTTTCCTTTTATTATAAAATATTATACTCAAGCCTTCTGGTCTTTGTTAAGGTATTTTTAGTATAAAGCGAACTAAAGATTGACTTCTATGATTATACGAACTTAAGTCCTTAAAATTTTTTAGATAATTCTATGATTTTTTTTGCTTTACAAAAATGAGTTTTGTGTACAACGCAATAATGGTTAGATAAGTACGTTGTGGTCACAAACTTGACATACTCTACTTGTCCTTAAGACGTACAAGATTACAAATCGAGCTTGGATATTTGCTCTCTAATAAGATCTTCTCTCCATCTATTTATAGAAAATAAAAAATTTTAAACTAGTTTATTATTATATATTTTGTCATACACGTAAAATTATAAAAACTATTCTGTTTATACATAGTTTATTGAGCTCCCGCTTTATTCAAGTTATTAAAGGGAAAAAAAAAACCTTATGTGCTTTATTATATGGAATTTATATTTATTATTTTACTAATCAGACACTTTTCTATTATACAGTTCTTTGTAATATAACCACATTAAATGATTTTAGCTTCCTTCGTAGTAGCTTTCTTTATGTAAATTTAAAATTTTTAATTCTACATTATACTGTATAGTTATAATTTTTGTGTGCTATGGAACATTGTATTTTTGATAAATTGTACGCTTAGGAATGTTTTCCCAATAACATTAGCTAAATCTTATAAATAAATTTAAAAAAAAAGTTTTTGATATATTTTTTATTTGTAACCTTTAATGAAACGAAGCATTTAAAAAAATAATAGGTAACAGCTATTAAAATGAACGACAAAAATTAACTTGACAGTATAATGGTATACTTAGTATAAAAACATTAAAAAAAACTTATAGATGCATAAAATTGACTTTACTAGTTAAGTACAAATGAGTCTAGCTAACTTTTGTACATTTTATAAAGCTGTGGAGATTTAAAAGATAAAAAACCAGATCCCTCTTTTATATTGTACTATATTAAATATAAAACATACTTTTAGTACAATCTATGAATAAATGTAAGAGTTTGCGATTGATTGTAAGAAAGGAGAACCAGAAAAAGGTAAATTATTAATTAAAGGCACTGAACAAGGTTTATTACTTTTATATTTGCTGCGCTAGTATTAGCTATGAACTTTACTCGCGAACCTCTCGAGTTATCTGTAGTGTTCATAACTGAAAAAAAACGATATAAATCCAGGCAGCAAGTCTATTGAAGTACTCTGCAACTGCACCCAGTAGACAAAGACAAGAGGGAATGAGCGTGCAGTCCGATTCTGTTTAGAATCTAATCACTTTACAGCAGAGTTTTAAAATATAATTAGTATGAGGGATTATTAATCGTTCTATAATTTAATTGTGTAGATATGTATGCTCTTTCTTCCTTTTTCGGTGTTTCACCACTTCTTTTTTGTTGTAGTTTTACGTTGGTTTAGAGGACCAGCGATATTCTGAAAGTATTAGTTTTACTCTATAGGACTTGAACGAATAATAAACGGTCGAAGTTGATAAATAAATTAGTAGCCTAGGGGACTAATAAGAAAACACTAAGTTAACTACTTTTACTAGAGGTTAAAAAAAATTATAAATAAATAAATTAATAAACAGCAGTTTGAAGTTGATAAATAACTTAACAACCCCAAAGGACAACCAAATAAACACTAAATTAACTAGTTTTACTTGGTCTAAACCCATTAAGAAAACTACTAAAGAAACTAATTAGGGTAATGTGAGTGCACTAGATAGCAGAGCAATAGTAAGTTTTTAAACCCCTTAAATAATTAGAGCTTTTTATTATTCTATTATATGATTAACATAACTAATATAATAAATAGCGTTCTCAAAAAGTATAAAATAAAATGTAAAGATTAAATTATTTTATTATTTTTTAATTTTACTCTATCCTAGTTTTTTCTCATTTATCTTTCATTTAGTGTTCTAATATTATATAAACAAAATTAACAACATCTACTAAATCTATCAATAATTATCAAAAATTTTATATTAATTACTATATTAAAGTAATGTATACAAAAAAATTTCTGCATACTTTACGTCTAGATAAATTTTTTTTAAAAATATTTTTCTATATAGCGCAGGTTTCCAATTATGGAGAAACCTTATCAGTTATTGGTTATTAAAAAGTAAGAATTTAAATTTAATTATTTTATAATTAATTATACCATTTCGTTTAAAAGTATAACGCCCTGGGATAATTTCTATTAAAGTATTATATATAAAGACGTTTATTTAACAGCAGTTTGTTATATTAAAAAATTAATATATCGTTTTTTATTTATTGTTTGTTGTTTAGTGTTACCTTTAATGATGTCAACAGATATTAGTATGGAGGAACGATACGAAGCGATTTTATTTTCCGTTTGGAACATGTTTTTGAGTCCCATACAGCTACTTCTAGCTTTTTTATACTTTTTACTTGAAACTGTAAAGAGCACTAATAAAGAAATCAAAACTGAAATAAAGTCTATTTTAATAACGGGTGCCTCTTCAGGGATAGGAAAACATCTAAGTTTGATATATGCGAAACCAGGTGCTTCACTTTTACGCTCTGCTTTCCCTTGACGTTATAATAGACTCTCAATTGATAAATATTAATTAATACATTATTATATTAACTATTTTTCACAACAAATATGTAATTATATATATATAATTGATATTAGCTATGTTCCTAATTATTTTTAAAACTAGTAAAAGTAGAATGGAAACGTTTATATACATATCCTAAACAATATTTTAACTAGTAATTAAATTGTACGGGTATCGAAACCTAGGTAGTAAACTTAAAAAGTACTAATTTTTTAAAAGCTACTGAGCCGCCTAAGGGAAAGCGTACCATATAAATATAGTAGTTACAATTCCCAATGTTAATTGCTTCTAACGGCGCTTTATATCACCTTCCAACTTTTTCTTCAATGTAAATACAGAAATATAACCTTTTCCCGTAAACTAGAACAAAATAAAAAAATTATAAAATTTATGATATTTTTTTTAGAAAATCTGAAAGTATTTGGTAATATATGTTGTACTAAATTTGATATACTAAATTATATGTTAGGGACCTTTCTAGCCATAACGGGCAGGAATGAGGCAAGACTCGAAGAAGTTAAGAAAGAATGCGAGAGTTTGGGAGCAAAAGTTGAACTTTGCACTAATCCTGTGGAAAATGGAGATGAAGTAATTTAAAACTTATAAGCTCTTGTCATTTCTTTCCTTATTATCTTAATTTAATTTCGAAAATTGTCTAATGAGTATACTTATATAAATTTAGAATGTACTCTATATTAGTTAAAAAAAAAATAATTTATACAATCTATAACCTCGGTACATCGTTGATAGTAGTAAAGCATCTATTTGTATTAAAAGATAATAAAATGGATTAATAAAATGGATGAAGCCCAACCCTTTGACTTGGTATTTGCAAATGCTGGTATATCCGGAAAAACTTCTGAGGAGTCTACTTTACTTGGAAGGCAACTTCTTTTAAAAAAATTAAATATTAATAGTAAAATATTAACACTTTCTTGCGCAGGCTTAACGACCTTAATAACATTAATGTGAAGGGCGTATATAATACTGTAATACCGGTATGTTTTTAATTTTATTATTAAGGATTTTCTATTTTATTTTTATTTAAAATTTTTCTACTATTTTATATATTGTTTGATCTAAATTTAATAAATATTATATTTTTTATTTCTTATTATATTAAATATTTTAATTTTTTTCTGGAAGTTTTATAAAAATTAATTGAAAACTATTAGCTTTTGTAGTTTTTTTTTATGTTTGTTAGCTTTTGCGTTTAAAGTTTTAAATTTAATTAGTTTTATACAATTCATCTCTTTGAAAATATACAAGATATTCGAAAAAATGTGCCAAAGAAAAAAAGGACAAATAGCAATAACCTCATCTGTAGCTGGAATTTTTAGTAAAGCAAAGTAACTAATTTTCCTAATTGTTACAATTATCATTATTATTGTTACGTTTTAATTATTATTATTATTATTACTATTATTATTGTAGGATGTTGTCTTATTCTGTTAGTAAAGCAAATGTATTAACTTTTGGAAAATATTTACGTGCTCTTGGACGCGTATTTTTTTATATATATTTAGAATTTTAATTAAACGTAGGTCAATTTATTTTTTTAATATCTTTAATCAGTAAAGCTGTTAAGTTACTTTCAAACAAATAAAATTTAATTTTTTTTGTTGCAGTTTAAATATAAGTTTTCTTTTAAAACATTTTACTTTAGAATTTTAATGTCAGAGTTTCAGTAATTTGCCCGGGCCCAGTAAAAAGCGCAATGACCAAAATTTCAAGGAGTAAAGGTACTAAAATTAGAACTTTATTAACTATAATTATATAAATTAAAATTAGTTTCAATTAATTTTTTTTTTCAACTTTTAACAATATTATGATTAACTTTAATTTTTAACTTAAGAGGAATATCTTTCTAATTGTATGGAAACAGAAAAGGCGTGCATTATTATAAAAGAGGGCCTTGAGAAAAATAAAAGTAATCATTACTTTAATTGATTAATTATAAAAAAGTCTAATAAAAGATATAAAAATAATTTTAAAAAAAAAAAATTTATAAACATTAAATTAATTAAATGAAAATTTTTAGGTCTCATCGGATTTCCTTTTGTTCATTATTTTATAGTTTGCGCGTTAAATATGATTCCGCATACTCTTCAAGATTTTATTAGAGATTTACGGGGAGATAAAGTGGAGAATTATGAAGATATAAATTAAATAAAATTTTTAGTCTCTTTTTTTTAAGGTTACAAAAGTTTATACTTTAGAGTAAAGTAAAAGAAGTACATTAACGCCTATTGGTAAATTTGTGTAACTTGAAATTTTTATAAGAAAATTAAATTTGTGGTACCTCAGATTGATGGTAATTACGATAATTTAGGAGCAGATTATAATTTCAAAAAAAGCAAAAAAAAATATAATGCTTTGATAAGTTTGTGTAATTTAATTAGTAACTCATTTACCAATAAATATATTAACTAATAAATTTTCAAATCTTACAAGAACATTTAGTTTGTGGTATTCATGTTGATGGGAATTCTGATCAAATTATAATTAATAAAGGTAAAAAAAAAAGTATATTAAAAGCTTTGATAAGGAAATTTGCGTAACTTAAATAACAACACTTAAAAAAAAGTATTTTAATTAAAAAGCTGTCAAAATTTCACAAGAAAATCAGTTTATGGTATTTACGTTGATGGTAATTGTGTTATTTTAAGTTTAATTGATAGATAAGGAGGTAAGAAAAAGTAAAATTGTTAACTCAAATGACAACACCTAATAAAGATTTAGTTGTAAATAAATTGTTGAAATTTTACAAGAAAATTCGGTTTGTGGCATTCACGTTGAAGGTAAGTATGATATTTGAAACCCAAATTAAAATTAAAAAAAAAAAAAAAGTAAAATGAACAAGTATATATAACGCTTTGATAAGTAAATTTGTGTAACTCAAATAGCAACACCTTAAAAAAGTTAAATAATTGGTTAGAATTTTCAAGAAAGTTTAGTTTGGGGCTTTGACGTTCTTGGTAATAATGAAATTATAAGTTTAAGTTATAAATAAGGAAGTAAGAGAAAGTAAAATCTTTTTACTTAAGTAACAACACCTAAAAAATTTATTAGTAAAGTTCTCGAAATTTTACAAGAATAATCAGTTTGTGGCATTCACGTTGAGGTAAGTATGGTATTTTTAGTTTAAATTATAATTAAAAAAGGAAGAAAAAAAAGTAAACTTGCTTAAATCAAATAACAGCGCTTCTAAAAAATATATAAATCAATAAATTGTGGAAATTTTACAAGAAAATTAAATTTGTGGCTTTCGTGTTGATGTATATATTCGATGTTTTATTTAAAGGTGGTTTAAAATAATTATTATATACGTAGAAGAGTTTTCTACGGTTTTTTTTAAGAAAAAAAAAAAAGGAATGTAAAAAAAATCTCGTCTTCAGTTTAGAACTATATTCTTTTATGGTGAACACTGAGGTTTTTTTGCAATAAATGAAAGTGAGTGGATTCTAAATGTCATTACCAAATATGTATAGCTTCGATTATTTTAATTACCTTAACTTTCCAAAGCTTTTAAACTGTTGAAGTACTTCAATAAGAATAAATAATAATAGTCTATTGTAAATATTATAACGCCCTTAAAGATTATATGGTTTATAACTATTTTATAATTAAATAAAAAGTTTCGAAGTTAGTAAGTGGGGTTAGAATAAAAAACAACCGCTACCGTGTTCACTATTTCCACATTAACACAACTTTTAACTAGCAAAAAGCTTGAGTCCAACTTTAAAGGGACTGCTTGGTTCATGAGGCTAAAGCTTCAAAGGCGAAAAAGCTAAACCACAAGAACCGCATTGCGGTTAAGAGAGAGCTAGATAAGTTAAAGGCTTCAACGAAGTATGTGAGCCAAACTTATAACCGCAGCCGATGTGCTAAAGTGTGATTCCGGTTTAAATGCGAGGCCGAGTTAGACTATTATGAATAGCTTTTATTAACCTTCAGTGAATGGACTTCCCCTGATAAAAAGTGATGAAATTGTTTTTCGTGCATAAGAAATTGGCTTCTTAAACTAATAAGAAATTATTAGTTATTATGTTTATAACTTTTAATATTGCATTAATAACAAATAGTTTTTAAGATAAAAATAGTACACTTTAAGCAATTTTTTTGTAACATATTTGATCTTTTTATTCTTTGGCATATGTAGAAACGTCCTCTACCATCACTTGCATCTTTGCTTGTCTTTAAGCGATTATTAGTAGCTCAAAGAAAACATCAGCCACGCAACCTTTTTTATTTGATTATATATGATTATTGTTGTATAGAAGTCTGAAGTTTGTTAACAAGAACATTCAAAAGTCATTCGATCTATGTCTTAGTCAAGCAGTTAGGAGTTAAGTATTTATACCCGCAGTATCAATGAGGTGTTAGAATATGCCACTCTGTTATCCCCACATTTATTTAAAGCCTGATAACAGTAGCTTTTCCTTTAAAAGCATATAATACTAAAATATAGCCCTGTTTTTCTGAAAAGAGGATATGCTCAAGCATGTTTTTTATATGTTACTGGCAATAATATTCTGAGAATAAATACTATTTTTGCGTGGTGTACCGCACAACTTCATGTTCTTATTCTCCTCTGCATTTCCTTGTTTACGTGAAGCAAAAGTACCGATTTAATACGTATTAGCTCAGTTACAAACAAAGCTTATTAAGTAGATCTGCATGTTTGATGCATAGGAATTCTCATAGTCAGAAAGGGCCCATATTTTGATGATATACTTAACAGATTTACTTTTATATATACTCTGAAAGATGCTCGTCCTCGAAAGGGCAAAAGTAGTAGAAGTGCTTTTGAGTTTAGAGCTTTCTTACTGTTGGAGACAAAACTTTTAAATACGTTTCTAGTTGGAGCTAAGTCACTTGTTCTTTTTCGCTCCTCTCATACCTTAAAGTTGTCTTATCGCAAGAAATTTGCAATTTCTTTGTGGCCGTCTTTAAACAGTAGCAGGTATACTGAGACGGCTTAAAATTATATTCGGAAACCAAAGCAAATCAGTAGCTTTTTTTAAAAGTTGCTCCTAATATGAAAAGAAAGTCATAGAATTCGAGAGTACCAGCAAGAGTATAATTCTGAAATTATTTGGATTTTTCTAAATCCAATTACTACAGAAGTGGTCAGCTTTTTCTATTAGTCTCGGTTACATTAATGTCAATAAGGTTAGGAATATAAAACTAGACGCAAGCTAAAAAGGAACAATGGCTTTTAGTAACTTAGCTTTGTTTTGTCGTTATATTTGATACTTTTATTTCATCTTTTTTAACACTTTGTGAAATATTTTGGGTGTAGCTACTGGATTCTGCAACGGCTTAAGTTGCCTCTGCGGACTCTGCTTCCAAATATATCAACAATTTTAAAACCCGCTTTCTTCAATTATAAGGACAAAAGTTCTTTTCCTGTAAAGCGCTTTTTGTCTGAAATTGTAGCACAGTATTCATTTTAAGCGGTAAAGTACGAGCAATTCATAAAATATGCAAGAACTACACATATACAACTAAAGTAGATGGGGATATTTTGCACTCTTCTGAAACAGAGAACTTCGCCGAAGAATAAAATTTAGAATTTTGTGTGATATGAGGAACTCCAGACTTATGTTAGTTGTCTAAAATTTGGTTTCAAGGAAATACAATGGGAAACTACAGATAATTCTGTAAAGTTTATATGTATGTTTAAAAATAATTAAAGCAGAGTTTAAACCATTGTAAAGGCGGGTTGGAAGTTTATACGGGTCCCGTGCTAGAAGAAGATTAAGAATATAAAGAAAAAAATTTGGTGTAAAAATGTATAACAAAAGAAACTCAAAGAAAAACTAGGTGACCGCAAATTTTAATTGGGAAAGTTATTGAAAAAAGGAATGGCATGAAGCTCGCTCCCTAGGAAAATTAAAGGAAAATTGTACCGATTTATAGTGCCAGGGATTATAGAATTAAAAAAAAAAAAGTGAGAAACAAAGTTCGTCTGCAATATTTTCTAATGCTACGGAAAATTTAACTGAAACATTACTTCCTTTTTAATTTTAAATAATAAATCTTTAATGAAAGCACGATTCATTTCATAAAGTTAAGATTTGATTTATATATTTTTTTATATAGTGACCGTTTGACGAAAATGCAATATATTATACTTTTATATATATATATAGATACATATATTCTTTTAATAATTAGTTATAATTTTTATTAATACTATCCAAAATTTACCGTTATTATATTTGTTAGTATTGGTATTGGTATTATCTTATGCTTATGTCGATTTTACAAGTTTAGTGTTCCCGAAAACTATATATTAAGGTAAACAATAAGTATAATATAGGTTTATCGTAAATACAGAAACTTTGTGTTAATTTATTTTATAGTTTTTGAGCTGCCTGAGTAAGACAACCCGCACACCTACAATAAATAGACAAAAAGAAAAGAAAATTTATTTGCCTAATGATAATCCCTGCTACTCGACCGAGTAAATAAAACTTCGAATACTCAAGCTCTCAAATATGAGTGATCGCAGACATATTATATAATAGCTTTTAATCTATAAGTTATTACTTTCTTAACATTAAAAACAAAAGCTAGCACTAACACTCTTAAGTGAAAGTGCTTAGCAGGCAAGTGGTGCCCCTGGATAGCCTGTCTTTAAGGGCATTAGCATTGCGTTGGAACTTTTAAAGGGCCTAGACGAAGGTCCCGATGAAGAGCTTCATTTCGCAAAAACCACAGAGCGTTTCGTCATCACGCGCAGCAGTTTGTTCTGTCGCAATTATAGTGTCCAGTCCTAGGAGCAAACGCTAAGTCATTATTGGCTGCATATAGGAAATATACAATTGCCCTATGTTTCACAGAGAGAGTTTGCTCCTGCCGCATAGGAAAGTCTAAAGCGATTTAGTTACTGCCATAGCCCTTCGCCAAAATTTAGTCCACAAATGGTCTCTAGGAAAACTTGTTTCAATGTTGACACTGAAGTATTTTGCTCAAAAAGATCAAGGAATCTTTACCATCTAAAGTTAAGGGAATGAGTTTCTTTGTAATTAAAAGAGCTTTGCCCTACATCGCATTATAGCAACTTTCCAAATACGCCACCAGTCAGCAAAGGAGTTAAGATAGCGCGGGAGATGCTTGCATAGCTAGGCGGGAGGCTTTGACGACGAGTAAACGGTCGTTATTTTCGACGTAGAGGGCTATTTGTGTGTGGATTTGACGGCAAGGGCACGTCGCTCATATAAATTGCAAATAAAAGGAATGAGAGAAGTGGTTTCTGAGGAGTCCAGGCTGTCAGAGGTCGCAGCGATGACTGTGTAACTTCCACGTGCACTCTGGAAACGCAACCACTTAGATATGAATTCACCACGTTGTAAAGGCCATGAGGAGCGCAGTTTGTGCAGCAGGCCTTCATATTAAACTTGAACCAACGCCTTTACAACGTCAAGGAAGACAGCGCCTGCTGTCTTCTTAAAGTTAAAAGCGCGAGTGGTCCAATCAGTTAACCAGAGGGGTTGCTGAGTCGTTGGGCGCACTTGCAATAATTCCGACTGAAACTCCAGAAAGGCGTCCTAAGCGTCGACGCCCCCTTTTTAAGACGTCGCAGTAAAACGACCTCACCCACTTTACCGACAGCAGACAGGGGGCTGATGGGTCATACTTGCTAAATTGCTAAGCCCGGATAAGAGTCTTTGGAAGCCTCAAAATGGTCGTGTCCTCCATAGGATCGGAAAGGCGCCAAGGACAATCGCAGATTAGGAGGTCCCTGTTAACGGCAGGCGCTTTTCGTTTGGGTAGCACTTCGACAATCATTTGAACCCCGCCAACATTAACTAACTTAAGTGTTTTGTAGCTATTCAGAAGGGGTAAGCATAGCTGAGGGAACGCATTACTGGCAATTCAGTGAGAAGTTGGAACGTTTTAGGTAGTAAGGATATTAGCAAGAAGCGGAGTCCTATCTCCATTATTCTTAGACACTATATTTTCTTTATGAAGGGGAGAATCACCGATTTTCTATCCTTTTAACAAATTCTCAAAAGAGGGGCTACTGCCACCTGATTCTGATATAGGGTACAGCTTGACCCCCTATTTATTGTTACGATAGGCCATTAGCTTCTTTTTTATACACCTGTACAGTGGATTAAGCGCAAGCTTGTCTTCGGCGCTGTACAAAATCTCGGTAACTCGGATAAGAGGTCGACGATGGTAGATAAGCGTCTTTAGTTTGTTTTACAGCCGTTCGGCACGGTATGTTAATTTTTAGTACGGCGCAGTACGACCATTGTGCCTGTAGCCGCCGTGTGTAGGTCGCTGAGGCCTAGTAGCATAGTCTGTGCTCATCACCCTGAAGGATGTGGACATTTGAATTTTCAGTTCGGTTGTGTCATGATGGATGCTAGCAATTGAGATCCCCGCAAAACACCAGAGGGTCACTTGCAAGAATGGGCATCCAAATCGGGGGACTGTAGTGGCTTCCATTGGAATTTGTAGAGAGCGATCAGAGACACGGGTCCTTGATCGGCTCTACACAGGGAACTTCCCACTGCCACGACTCTTTATAGAGCAAGCAGAAATGTCAAATGATGAAGGCTCCATTTTACCAAGACCGCACGTCGCCGCGTGCATTGAACTGTCTTGGCGATTACGTGACAAAGTTGCACAGGTCAAATGTGACGTTAGGAAGGAGGTGCGTCCCGTGAATGGCGCACACATCGATTCTTTCAAGTTGTAACACCCCTGATGCTCATACTTCTGACTTTAAACATCATTTCACAATCCAAAATAGGATTCGAATAAGGGGCGCATCTGGTTTAAAGAACCATTGCAAACAGATTCTAGCCCTTTTACAATTTCAAGAATGCTAAATAAATTCGTCGTATAATTGCTAACGACTGCCTTAATGTCCGCTGTGAGATTTGCTGCTGCTAGGCAGCTTTCGTAGTAGAAGCGCGGCGAGAAGCTTTGAAAACTAACGGATTGGTGGGCTAGCCTTGAGGAGGTTTGTCTCAAACGGGACGCGTATGAGATCCTAGGGTAATGGTATGATTTATAGTGGGCGCCGATGGTGGGGAACTTGCGGGTTAGCTGACTGCGTTCTGTGGATATCAACTGCAGCCTTAATAATTAGCGGTGTGCGCTGCTCCGCAATTCGCACAGCAGTCAGGACTACCTCGTGCTTTCGTGCATAGTGCTGTCGGCACTTTTTGCGCATCGGGGGGGGAGTGGGGGTCTTGCAGTATGCATAAAGAGCTGACAACGATGACACTGGTCACGCGACTAATAAGAAAAGACCTTTTTTGTTATAATAAAATCTTCCGGGGATCGATCGGGTCTAAAAAATGAAACACCGAAATTATGAGCTCTCAACAGAGTGGTAGCGTACTTATTAACTTTGAGCTGGCATTAAAGCAATCTCCTTTTTCAAAAAACTTTACCCCTAACAGATATTAATAGTTAGAATCTAAAGCGTGTGCCGGCCCAGATGTCATAGTTGGCCTCATACGTCAGTAATCGATTGGTGTGCTGATTGAGCCGAGCGTAGGAGGCGACAGCAATGCGTCGAAAAAACGTTACCCAGAGGTTCCATCTGGTGGTCTTGATGTAAGGCATCGTTGCGGAAAACCACGGCGCCCCAGTCATAAGGTGTAGCAGCTTGTTTTGTCTTACTTGACGCGAAGAGACTACTGGCTGTGAGTCGTAGGCCCGGGCAGTAGATGCGTTTGTCATGACCGGTAGGATGCACAACAAAAACAAGTGTCATTTGATGTGCAGCCAGAGTTTGCTTCGGGCACAAAAAAAAGGGTAAAGAGTTTGAGTCACTGACTTGACCTTCGCCGCGCTATAGTTTACGTGCGACAGACACAAGAGCTTACTGTCGATAATGACTCAGGAAGCAAGGAATTACCCTATTTTTGAAGGCAGCGGCGTTAGCGACGTAGTGCGCTTCTTTGGGATAAAGAGGGTTTTGGTCTTTACGCATCAATAGTAATTTTCTCACGACGACTCTAGTTGGCAAGCGTCACCAGGTAGTACGGCAGATGCTGGCACAATTAGGACAGGTGACTTTGACGAGGGGTAAACCTCTGTGTCTTCCGCAATAAGGCCTCCCGCTATGGGAACCGTCAGGCGGTAACACGTCGCGTATATAAAGTGCAATGAATAGGGGTGATTAAAGAGATCCTTGTGGGACTCCGGCTGTTAGTGGTCTTAGGGGCGAGCGCGTATCCCCAACACTTATTTCAAAGAAGCGGCCCCTTTAATGGGATGGGCTATGGCAAGGAAAAGCACTGTGTACATGCCACGCCTTTTATGAAACCAGTTAGTGGCGCCCTCATGCACGCAACTTTCACGTTACACAATAACTGAAATTCTATCAAAGAAATTTTTTCACTGTGCCTACAAAGTGGTGTTTGTAAGCCCGATAAGTTCAAGTATTGAGAAAAAAATAATACTGATGTTGTTCAGAAATGAAGTTTTTCTTTTTTATTAGCTTAAGCTGCTAAGCTTTGAAAGTAATTTTATTACATCGCAATTTTTTTTAAGTTGTGAGTTGCTAACACGCTGAGGCCTGATTGTGAATACAAGCTATTACAACAAAAAACATGATCTTTGTTAATGCATTTTTAAAAGATAATCCTTTTTTTTAAACTTAACTATTCTTATACTGTATTATAAGGAGTCTGATTAACTGCCCAGTCTTTACTTTCTTATTTTGATGTTTAATACAAGCTGCGATTGCTCTTTACTTCTTCACCATCCTCATTGCAGTTTTAGTAATTGTATTATATTATATCTTCTCTGTTTTTTTTAAGGGGTCTCTTTATTATATTCACTGATAGTTGACCGAATATGCCAGTATAGAAAAATAACGTTTACAGATTTGTAAACAGGCTAAAGTTCATTTATATTACGTCCAAAAGTATGGAACCATAAGGAATTGCATTATCCTCTATACATTTTTATAAAAATTCGACTTGATTGTCTTTGAAAGAGATGTTTTTGAAGGCTTCAGAAACTTCACCAGTGATGTGAATATTTTTAAAATTAAACTCTGTTCAAAAGAAGAACAGAAATAGTATAAAAATTGCAGAAAAACAATTAGTATTAACTCGTTAACGTTGATTTATTTAAACACTTAATTTTTCGAGAGGTTTTCTAAGAGTCTAAAAATCTGCTTTATTATTAAATGTTTTTATAGAAACCTAAGTGAAAATTTAGATGTTATGTAATTTGACATCTTTTATTATGCTCCTATCTTAAAAGTGAACAATGGGAATTATAATTTTATAAATATAGTTAAGGTTTATAGTTTTATGGTAAAGAAGTTAGGACGGTTTTTTAATAAAAAAGGTAGGAAGGTTAGCATTTATAAGATAGGCATTTATCTGTAATTACTTAATAAACGTGTTGGCAATATCTTCAATACCGCAGTACCTTTTTTTATCTTTTGTGCTTAAGTAACGTCAACCTCTTTGACTTTAGAGACTTCGGCCCGTTCTAACCCTTTAATTAAGAAAAGGTTGGAGACAATATAATTAGTTTCTATTTTCAAAAGTGAAAACTTGTTCAACGACTTTTATAAAGAGGGTACTAAAAGTTCTCGCTTTTTTATATGAAAGCTTTTACTATCCTCCACTTAACTTATAGAAAACTTAAAAAAAAAAGATTTCAGTTTTTTAATAGGGAGTCCGTTAATAAACTGGTTACGCTGTTTATTTTCTCTTTGTAGTGTTCGCTTTTTTATCATTTGTGATATACGGGATTAATTAGATAAAATTTGGGCAGAGATGTGAGGAGAGTTTTGCGTTTAAAAAACTGTGGAGGGGTGTTCAGATTTTACTTATGCAAAAACAGTAAGATATGCGATATGTGAAAAATGATGCCGGTATTGCTAATTTTCAACTCTGCGTTTGATGTAAGAGGTCATTTATAATATAAAGCATAGGGACTTCTGAGAATGTGATAAGTTTTTTTACTTCTCACTTATGGGTCTCTATACTAAAATTGTATATAAACTAGATGACTAAAGAATATGCATATTTCCATGAATCTTTTTCTAGTTTGCACGATGAAAAGAAAACTGCTATTCTAGTAGAAAAAATTTTAATTAATTAATATTTTAGTCTTCATTATCAGTGCTATAAAACCGAATTAAAAAGTGCTATATTTTTAAAAATAAATTAATTTTTATGGGTATCAAAGTTTACTGCAATTTTAGATTATTTCAACTTTCAGAGTCATAGTGCTATACTTTGGAGACTTAAATATTTAGCTCTGCTAGCTATACGAATGAGCCTGTGGGTCCGCAGTTAAATTTATTCTATATAGCAAAATTTTAAGTAATAATGTTAGTTTACTTTAGAACTATACAAAGGGAACCTGTAGGTCTGCAGTTTTAATAGATTTATTTAATAAATTTTATAGTTATTCTTTAGTTTCACTCAAGAACTTGGTATTTTTCCTGCTAACTATACGAAGTGGGCCTTTGGTTTCGCATTCACTCAAATAAACAAAAATTACAGTATATTAGGTAGGTTTACTTTAGAACTTAGTATATTTCTCTGGTAACTATACAATATGAACCGGTGGGCCCGAAAAATAAATTATTTTATTTAACATTTTTTAGTAATTTTACTAGTTTCACTTAAAAATTTAATATATTCTCCTGCTATTTATACAAAGTGAGCCTGTAGGTCCGCAAGTTAAATTCTATTTAACGTAATTTTGTTTTCATTAGTTTCATTTCAGAACTTAGGAAAACTGTGGCCCTTTAGTAATGGGGTGGGCATTGAATTATATAAAAACAGTAGTAGATAAAATTTAAAATATAGCTAAATATAACTAACTGGAAAAGTTACGTGTTATAAATTAAAGCTCATTTATAAAGTTTGAGAACCTTAACTGACCATCAATATAATAACAGCACTCACACTATTTTAAAATCTAAGCAATTTTTATTCCTAAACGGTCCTGGGGAGTAAACGAATGTAATTACTTTCTAGAATTAAAAAACTTTACATATAAATTATAAAGTTTTAGAAACGTAGTTTTGCTTCAAAAAAAAGCATAACGCTACCCTAAAACTCCTACAATTAGTAAAAAGTAAAATAAAGTTATTTAACAGTAGGAAAACTTTTATAACGAAATTGTAATTATTTAAAACGTTTTTCGAACCAAGGATCTAGTTGGTTCAATGCAAACAATGTAAACTTAATTTAATAATTACCAATTATCTTTTAGAGAGGTCCTTCTTCAAAAGTAGCAAGAATTTTAATTGTCACGCTATTAAGCGTTTTCCCTTCAAATTTTAGTTACCTTAAATTTTACTAAGACGCGGGTTACACTACTGCTCTGCTTTCTGGTCAATTAGCTTTATCGAGATCTGAAACTTAAGTATTAAATCCTTGCAAAGTTCATGCTTTACAGTGGAGTGGACACCAAAAAAAATAGTTTTACATAAATCTTTTTCTAACAATTTTTCAATTTAAAATTACTTAAATACGACCAAGTTGAGTGTACAGCTATTTTTCAAACGCTGCAAAAAATTATTACTCGCCCTTAACAGGAATTAACTTAAGTTTAAATAATCGTAAAGGCCTCTTATCGGTATGTTGTAAATATATTTCAATAAATTATCGAATTCAGAATTCATTTATAAACCTGTTAAAATATTCGAACTATAAATTAGTACACGATAATAACTATAACATGAAATTTTTTTTTAAAAAATAAATAACTTCAGATTTTACCGAATATATATATATATATATATTTTTGCTTTATAAAATAAAAATGTATGTTTGGGTTGCTTATAATAATAAATTAAACTTAGAGGTGTTAATATGCCTTTTAACTTGAAAAGTGGGCCACTTTAGCTTGAAGGCGAGAATCTCCCAATTTTACTTGGCTATAATTCGATTTTTCAACACTTGCATTTAACGATGGTGTTTTTGTAAAGAGTATTTTTATTCCTCTAAAAAGAGGAAGCATTAGTTGAGAATTACAATATATTTAAAAAAAAACTTTGTTATTTCCCTTCTTAATTATTCGCCCCGCAAGAACTGCTTTCTATGACGCATACGTAGTATATTTTAAAAAGTTTTATTTAAACAGACTAAGTAAAGCTCCTCTCATGTAAAAAGGATTAGACTCCACGGAAATTTTAAAACAAAAATATGAGTTATATATAAAAAACGATACCGCTTTTTAGGTGTGGTAAAAAGCAAGTTAACTAACGGAAAACATATGTAGTGTTTTAAGTCTGCGTCGGGAGTTATATACTGAGCCTGCAAAATTTCATTTTCATTGCTTCAATATTTATACTTGTTAACCGTACTCACTTGAGCATTGAAGGTGATAAATAACAGAAATTTCTTTCCACTGGCCCTACAAAATTTCATTTTCATTGCTTCAATATTTATACTTGTTAACCGTACTCACTTGAGCATTGAAGGTGATAAATAACAGAAATTTCTTTCCACTGGCCAGGATTCAGGTTGAAAAAAAAAATTAAGGATTTATCTAAAGATACGTCTTGAGAAATAGAACACTGAAATATAATTAAATCTGAACAGCAGTTCGTAAAAGTTTATCGTTGCAATTATTAAGTAATGAAGCGATGCACTGTCTTAGCGAAAAATACTTTTATGTTTTATATACATTATTTTCCCTTTCATTTTTTTAACTGTTCTAGAAAACGCTAGTAGTTTAATGGTACTGCCCATTTTTAATTAGCTTAGAGTATCCTTTAAAGTAATTAAGCTTTTATAAAGTTACCAAAGCTAAGTTTTTCTCGACAACCTTTTTTTTCTAACACACAAAAGTTCCCGCCATAATAAAACGATAAGAGCTCTCCTTTAAATTTCCAATCAACCTTAAACAACGTGACCTTCCACATCATTAAGAAAAGTATATTATAATTGTAATGAAATAGAACAATAAATACCCCCGTGACTAGACACAGCGCAGCGGAACATAAAAAGGGGAGAATTTAAAAAGAACAAAACTCGATTTTCTTTTAAAAAAGGGATCAAACCGTATACATAGGCACCTAGAGAGAAGACCTTATTAGAGAGCAAATATCCAAGCTCGATTTGTAATCTTGTACGTCTTAAGGACAAGTAGAGTATGTCAAGTTTGTGACCACAACGTACTTATCTAACCATTATTGCGTTGTACACAAAACTCATTTTTGTAAAGCAAAAAAAATCATAGAATTATCTAAAAAATTTTAAGGACTTAAGTTCGTATAATCATAGAAGTCAATCTTTAGTTCGCTTTATACTAAAAATACCTTAACAAAGACCAGAAGGCTTGAGTATAATATTTTATAATAAAAGGAAAAAAGGAGCAAGCACAGAAAGAAAATCTATTTTCAATATTTATTTTCATTACTTATTTTAATTTATTTATTTTTTAGTTCTCGATTGGAGTAACAAACACTGAATTTATGAATGTATGGTGCGTAACAATTTGTTTTAAGTAACTTTATTATTTGGACAAAATTAACTAGTCCTTTATGCCATGTATTTCAATTATTGAACTTATGTTAGGAGTACTTATAAGGATCTTATGTTAAACAAGCTTTATATTAATAAAAAGTATTCCACGAACTTCTCTATGAAAACCACTTAAACTGAATATTAACGAAAGCGGCTTAATAACGGGTAGATGTTTTTAGACTGTAACGCTATTTTAATTTTTGTAGGCTATTTTTTAAGAGGTATTTAAATAGCATAGAAAGTTAAATCTTAAAATAGTTAGGAAAGCGTTTCGGCGGAAGACTAAAAAAAAATACATAAAAATTAGTTCATTTATAATAAGCCATATTTAGGTTTTCGAAGAGTTATAGCTCTCTTCTTTCTTTATATTTCCTGGGAAATGTTTTCATAGCTATTAATAAAACTGTTAGAACTTCTAAGGTAGTTAAGGGTTTCATGATGAGATAATCGCAAGAAAAATAGTTGCAGAAGATTAAATTATCCAGAGATATTTTTTTGAATACAGCAACTAAAAAGGTTTTTCTTCGGTAAATTTTTATCAGGTTATTGAGGTTTCTATTATTAGAAATTTTTTTTTTAATAATATTCAAAATAATTATTATATAGATATGATATTATTATAATTATATATATAATAGAAAATTCATTAATAGCTAGTTGGCTTAGCAACTAAATTAGCTTTCACTTTTCCGCTGCATTTACTATTTTAGTGAATTCGCTAATTGTATAAGAAATTTTGTAAAAAATGTTTTGCTTTAAAAGCAAAAAAAGAAAAAGTGAAGGACAATACATGATGCCGAATTCGTCCAATTGGGTTAACCAATCGGCATCCAAAAACAACACAGAGTGTTGCTTTATAGTAACGCAATTAAACAAATCTTTTATACATTTAATAAATATAGTGCAAAGCTGGAGTCCTATAAAATTATTATAAGAAAAAAATAAAAATATAAAAAAAACGAGATGAATAAATAACTTACGCGTTTCAATACGTTTTATTACTTCCTTCGGCTCTTTGATTTTTTCAAAAGCTATTACTATTTTTATTGATGGGGAGTTTTCTGTGTGATATGTCTTTTAGGGAAAATTATAAAAGTTCGATAAATAAAGTTAAATACAAATAAATATAAAGCTTCATAATATTAAGCATTGAACGTGTATAAACCTAATACCATAGAAAAAAAGGAATGGGTGTATAACTGTAATTTACTTTTGGTAATACTCCAGTGCTGCTTACTATTAAGCGAAGGCAAAG
The DNA here is from genome assembly GCF_036711695.1 of Zophobas morio. NCBI lineage: Eukaryota > Metazoa > Arthropoda > Insecta > Coleoptera > Tenebrionidae > Zophobas > Zophobas morio. The sequence goes on from NW_026972356.1 coordinate 21,189, forward strand.
CTATAAATTGTAAAACTTTAAAAACCGTCATATTTTTATTTTCTTTGTTATTGATAGAGTAGCTAATATGCTTACCTTTGCTTATAACATTGTAATTAGCTTAATATGATAATATATTACTTTAATACAGTAAGCACTCAGAGTCTTCTAAAATATAGTTTCTATTCTTATTCTATGTAAAAAAAAATTTCTTTAAAAATTGGGCTCTGTCGTTTATAGAAAGGTAGATTACTTTTTTAAATATTTTGTTTATGTTAAACCACTTATTTGGCTAAAGCTTGCTTTATAAGCTAACTAAACAAAAACAATGATCTTCCATTATCTCGGTGATCCCTTAAGTATATAATTAGCTCAAAGATTAGAGGCCTTTTCAACCGAAATTATTTGTAATTAAGTTTGTATTCTTATCCAGTTTTATATTGCACACCATAATAGTTGATTAAAGCTCCTATTATTATTTCTTCAAAATTTTTGAACTTCCATTTTGAAGGACAAGCGGGAGCTATTTAAGTTAAAACATTAATTTGGAATTTATAACAATATAAAAGTAAAAAGTTATTACTTTTATAATTTCTAAGTTTGGTTTGTATCGGTAAGCTGGAAGTCATTTGTAACCTTAATTAATTTATAATAATTACTACGTCCAAAAGTTACTCACTTATAAAGAAGTAATAATTAACACTGGCTATAAAAAAAAAAAAAAAAAAAAAATTTTACTAAATAAAGTTAAGTACAAAGTTGCATGAAAATTACGATAGGAACTTTAAAAACTTTAAAAACTTTAAACAGTAAACACATTCCCCACCTCTCTTTTGCATAAGCCAGTACAACAATAGGGGTCACAAGAATACCAACGAGGGGAGAGGCTAATATTTATATATATCTCACACATCTAACTACTATAAAACCAATATATTTGAAAAAGTCATTAACCAATGCTGAAAGTACGCTAAATTTTCTCTATAGATATAAATACATTAATTCCCCAGTAAAGCTTTTAAAGTTAAATTATTTTTTTATAAAGTTGCGATAGGCGAAAGTTAGACTACATTAAAGATGCGTTTTTAGTAAGCGGATAATAGGCTTAAGTGGCACTCTCGATCTATATTAATCTTCTTTAAAAAAAAAACATGAGCTTATTAAGTAAAAAATAAATATTATAATTAATCTATTTTGGCAGTGAAAACTAAAACTTAGTCTCAAAATAAAAGGGTATAAGCGTTAAAATGTATGCGTATATGTGTGAAGGATTTTCAAATGAAAAAGTGATTTATAGATTAAGTATTCTAGCATTAACCGAATTAATATATTTACGTTATATATGCTATTAAATAAAAAATGTATATGGTAATTAATTTTACCTAAAAAAAAAAATTATCTATTTAAATGGGTTTGTATTGAATTGTATTACCACTGTTTGAGCCCACTTCATTTTATTATAATCTATATATGTCATTAATTTTCCTTGAATTAAAAAAATAATACTATGAAATATTATTACTATTATAACAACGCACCCTTTAGTCGAAATCTTAAACCTCCAGCTGCATAAAGATGGTCTACCCATAAATGTATATTGCGTTTTAGATCTTAACAAATTAAAAAAGGCAGTTTATAAACATACAAATTTGAAGAATACGTTTTTTTACTTAAGAAGTTGTAGGTTAAGCGTATTTAAAATATTTTTAGATTATAAATTTTTATCTTTACTCTTAAGTTTTTTTTTTTTTAACCATGTCGATTTACACTTGTTACACAGAGTTGAATAAATTGTAAAAAAAACCAAAAAATAAATTTTCAGTAGTATTTCATAATAATTTGAACTTTCTTTGAAGGTGTTATGACAAAGTTTAATTTTTTTTTAATAAAAAGGGCAAGCCAGGATGTATAAGTTAAGTTTTTTAAAACAACTACAATGAAAGGGTAGAAAGAAATATACAACCTTCAAAAAAGCTTTAAAAATACATATTAGTTCGTAGGAGCACACATATAAGTAGTAGAATAGGTATAAAAACTTTCAAAGTATTTTAAAAAAGAAAAATTGTTTTCTTAGGAGATATAATGAAAAAAATAATGTTGATTTTATATGTTTCTAAACAGTTTATTTATAAAAATTTTACTACGCTTCAAAACATTGCGTCGTATAATTACTTTTTTAAATATGTTAAGCTGCTCTGCTCAGCGAAATCTTATAAACATATGAATAGCGTATTATTCAATAATTTATTGTTCAGACTGTTAAAAAAATACCACTTTCTACGGATAACTGTTGACTTCAGAAGTTATAAGTATATAATAAAGCGTAGAAGAAATATCTGAGCATAGAAAGTAGAAATGCTAAGCTTGACTTAGAAGTCCATCTTGCAAACCCTTTAGTAATCGGTATAAACTCAATTTTTAATCAGTTCCTTTAGTTTATTAAATATTTGAAAAAAATATATTTCTTAGTTCTTTTTTTACTTTCCAGTTAATTTAATAGTTTACCTTTTACTTTTTTCATATCGGTAATAAGCAATTTTAAATCCTTAGAAATAATAAAACTTATACTCGGCAACTTTGGGCCACTCTTAAAATTTATCTTCAAATGAATAATAAAATAGCACGGTTTATATTAAATTCTATAAGTGAATTTTTTTAGTTCTAGGTTTTCATATGTAATGGAATAAAGGAGGTAAAACATTTGAGGTGAAGGGGTTATAAGATAAGTTTTAGTGAAAGCTTAATCTTTAGCCATTAATTTATAATAACAAAAAAAAATTTAATTTGGAAAACTCTATTCTTAGTTTAGTTATTTTTTTTTAAGTGATTGACCTTTCTAATATTAAGACAGATACGAAAACCTTAATAAGAATTAAACTAATAAAAATTAATAAAATACTTAGGCTTGAGAAGCAAGAGTAATTATATATCAGCTCCAGCCATCTGTACTTGAGTATAAGTAAAAAAAGAGCCTAAGAATTCATCTTAAACCTGTTTATTATATAATAATACTATTAAAAATTAGAATTTTTTATAATAAAGTTAAAATATAGAATAATAACTTAACTAATAAATGTAAATCGATTGTATATCCAAACTTTCAATATTAGTTAAAGTAAAGTTTACTTTTTTATAGAGGTATAACATGATTTATCATTACAATAAGGCAACTGTTAAAAAATTCAGAGAAAACTTTTTAAATTTGCTGAAAAAGTTTTATCAAATTATCTTCGGAGCATGATAATTTCAGAGTGTAAGTTATACTTTAATAAATAAACAGTTTTCACTAGCATTAATCTTTTTTTTATCACAATCAAAATGAAGAGTTGGCCTTTTTTTAAAAGAACTTGATTATTTCTTTTAGTATTACACTCTCATTCTTGGTTCTGCGTTCATAGTTCTTAAGAGTTAAAATGTTACGGAAAGATAATAAAGAGCCTTCTTTTCAATAAGAGAGTCTCTGATTATTTTTTTTTCATTATCTGAACCCCACCAGAGGAGCACTAGATTATCAATTTTGTTAGTTTTAAAAAGTTTTTGCACTGAAATATTTTTATGTAGCACAGTTGTACTCAGTTATTTTACTTTATAGTATAAATGAGCATAACCCTTTATAAATACTTTGTAATTTTATCAACTGCCCACACAAATGGCTAGGCGGAACTGTTAGCAATATACTTTCAAAGATAATAAGGGGAGTTTGATTAAGCTTTCTAGTAATTTTGCAGTTTTGTGAAAATTGCAAAAGCACAAAGCAAAAATGCTTGTGGTAAAAAAAAAAAAATTATAATACAATGAATAATTTATTATTATTATAAAAAACTACAAGTGAGCAGCATCAATACCAAAAAAATAACTATTTTATTAAGAGCCCTTCAAACATGTAACAAAAAATATAGATAAAGACGCTCATTTGCTTTAAACGCTTCAAAGATATAATGAAACTAATGAAACTTAATATTTAACTTTTAAAGTCTAATAGACAAACAAATAAAAACGATAAATTCAAGTTCCTTACTATATTATTACTTTAATGTAAACAACACTATAATTTTAGTCGCTCGCGCAAACACCGACAAGACTATTTTCATATAATTTTTGTAAAATCTATAATTTATAGTAGCAGTTAGTTTTTTTCTGTAGTATATAAAAATTTAAGTTAGTTTTAGCGAGAAGCAATTTTTAATAACTATTTTGAAAGAACTTTAGTTATAAAAAGCTAAACTTTTGTGTCTTTACTAACTAAACAACTACGAAATCTAAACGTGCGTTTTTATATATAGATATAACTATTAAATTTTTTAGATACTTATTAGTGCTAAAAGCTATTAAATTGTTATTGTTTAATAAAACATTTTTAAGTTAAAAAAATTATTCGGATGTGTATAATAATAAATAGTCTATATATGAAGTTTACTCTAGACATTTTAAAAAAAAAAAAAAAAAAAAGATTGTATTCTGTATAACAGTCCAACTGAACCGCAAATCAGCTTTATGGAGCGACGTAAAATCCATTATTAACGAAGTTCAGAAAATGCCTTAGTAAATACTAATAATATTTGAAATTACCTCAAAAATGTAAATTTGTTGTATAAATAGTAACAAATTTTCATATATAAAAAATGACCCTTGAATTATATAAAAATCATTAGTTTGGAAACAAGCAGGATATATTAGAGTTTACATTCATAAAACATAAGTATTTTTTTTAATACAATACTGTGAAAATGCAGTCTTCTACATTATTTTATTAATTTATACAATTTCTTACTTTAAAGAATTTTAGAGAGGTGTGCCTGGGAAGTTGCACGTCCAGGATACAAAAAATCAACAAATAATATGTTAATAATACTTCGCTTTTTAAAAAAATTAATGGTATTTTATTAATGCTGAACACTCTTGCTTATATTATCAGTATAATTTCAAGTTATAAATAGTTAATGTTACTATCAAAAATTTACTATCTTACATAAGTATATATATATATCTTTTAAATAATAATAATAATTTTATTTAAAAATAGTCAGTATTAAATAAGGAACCATTTTGTTTCTGATCATGTCTGAAGGTAAAAGACTATAATTTATGTACGCCCTTCCGCGGTCTCAAAAAATTAAAAATAGGAAGGGTGGTAAAATAAAAATTGAAAGCTTAGTATAAAAAGCATATAACGAAAATTAATTTATAATTTTAGAAAATGGATGACTTTGGAACTAAATATAACTATTATATTTTAAAAAAATAAATAATTAAATGATAAGAAAAACCTATGGAAAAAAGAAATATTAAAGCTAAATAGTTGGTTAATATGAACTTAAAAATTTATTTAAAATAAAGTATTAAAAAATCATAATATTTGTAAGTCAAAAAAAAGGGAAATAAAAAAAATTTTATTTTTCATGCAGATATTAAGAATTTATAACTTTGTAGTAAAAATATTAATATAATATTTTTCACCTTTGTCACCTAATAATCAACTATTATACCACCTAGGTTTTTTATTAGATCCACCTTTTTATAAAGTGGCTATCATTATTTTAATTTTATACTTATCAAATGATTTTTGTTAAAGTATAATAATAATTTAAAACAAATAATTTTACTAATATAGCTAAACATCGCTTTTCCAGACAAAAATAAAAATTTACCATAAAAGTCATGCATTATTCAGGGGTTAAAAATAGGCATTCGACCTTTTAAATTGAAAAAGGCAATCTATCTTTTAAGTGAAATATCTATTTCATAGTAAAAAATTCTAATAAAACTAGTGTATTAAAAGTTAACTAATAAAATATTGATTATTGTATAATCAGAAAATAATTATTTCCTACATTTAAAGAGGTTTAAAGGTAGAACTAATTTTATAAAAGTCGTTTTAATAACCTTAATTTAAGCATTATCTACAGTAGAGGAAAGCTATTAATTTTTCCTATAAATTTTAATGTCTTAAAAAGGATGCGTTTAGAAATCTGTATAGCTAAAATAAGATAAGAAAATCGTCTTTTTTAATCATATTAGTAAATCTACCACATATTTTCCGTTATGAAGATTAACTTTAAATTTGAAGTAATACTGTGGCAAGCACTTTAACTCCTTTTATTTAAATAATAATAGGAAGTACCAAACATTATTTCATATTTAAGGAGATGAGACAAAATTATTCCTTTCGATAATTTTTTTTGCTCTCTACTTTTTTCTTGGACCGTTAGAGTTAACGCAAACAAGTAACTTTTCAATAGGGAGACAAAATCTACTATTAGTAGTTATAGGTAAAAAGTTACTTAAGCTCAGGTTGTGCAATAGGGATTCGTTACAACCACCTCATAACCAGCGTTTATTTTAATTTTTCTAGAATATAAATCAATAACCACGTAATAAAGGAAGCGTTTCAAAATTGACTAAAAATATTTCTGTTTTTGGTTGCTACTTTTTTTTATTGTGGTTCTCCGTGGTTTTCTCCTTTCACCACTATTTTTTTTGTAAAGTTTTTAACTTGGAAATATAAAAAAAAAATAATATTTCGATAAATAGCTTTATGAAGCTCAAGATTAAAGGAATCTTTTTTACTATAACTTAAGCTACACCGATTTCTATACTTTTTAGCACAATTTGTAAAAAAAAAAAGGCATATTTTAATTATACAAAAGATACTATTCGTTCGGGTTGCCTTACTTCCTAACTAGGTAAATTGGTTACATTAGGGTTAGGTATTCTGCTTTTTAATCTAAATTTTGTGTATAATAATTTTTATTATTTAATAATTAAAAGATGATAGTTTTTTTACTGCTTACAACTATAATAATAAATATTTTTTTTAATTACTTGATCTCTCTTTGCTTGGTTATACGTACTTTATGATTTTTTACTGAGGGCTCTACAAATTTATTTTTGCATTACTCCCACTTTTTATAAATTTTTAATAACCGAATAATTCTATAAATACTTATACTGTTAAATGACGATGTAGTAGAGTTATAATTTGATAAGTGATATATCTTTTTATTAAAAAAAAAGTTTAATACGATATTCAATATTGCTAAACCGTTTACCGTTTTTACTTAATTTTTCAAGCTAACTTTACAAAATAGTCTTTTCATGACACAAAGACCATAAATCCCTTAAACAAAGTAATTATAGACTTCCCTCTCATGAAAAACTTCAAAATTAGTATTAATGTACATAGTTTTTATTAACTTTCATTTGTTTTAAAAATTACCTGTAGTGTAAATATTTAAAGCAAAAGCTCGACGGAGCTTATTTTTCTACTTCAAAAGTAGCTAATGTTTTACTTAATATTTAAGAAGTAAATTTAAAAAAAAAAATAACTATAACATAAATATATGATAACGTTAAAGATTATACGCCTTCAATATAGATAAGAAGAGTAGAGAGGATTAGTTTAATAAATTTTACCGACCCAAAGTTAATGCTAAAATTGCTATTGCTAAAAAATTACGATATGACTGTTTATATAAATACTTATATTAATGAAATTCTTAATTTTCGTAAATAATAGAGTGAGAATAAAATTTTTAAAAAATATGGGGAAAAAGACTAATGAACATTGCACTCCCGCGGAGCTTATGCGTTAGAAAGCACCGCAGCATGTTAGGCAAACCCAATTCCTTAAAGAAAAGCCACTAAAAATCGTTAAGCGTTGGAATCTCGACCTTGGAATATTGAACATCTCTGGGAAAAAGGCGACATCGTACGAAATATAAAGAAAATATAAATATCAAGTTAATATCTATATGATAATTTTTATACAATAGTTTGTGTATTTCAAACTTCAGAATTGGAAAATTCCTTTCGAAATTTTAATTTATTTTTAACCTTAACCCTAAAAAAAAATAAAAAAAGAGAGGAAGATGCCCAAAGCGAACTCTTGTAGCGTAAAAAGATATATAACATCTCTGCTTTAGCTTAATTCTTCACATTCTAATAAAGTAACACCTTAAATTTTTGCTTAAGGGAACCTAAGTATTTTTCTTTGTTCCATAATTTTTATTGTATACATTAGTAAAGAACTAATTCCTTTAAATTTTCAACAACACTCAGAGCTTTATTACGAAACAGTAAACTTTTGTTAGATAGTTTTGAACGATTAAGGAAGGAATGCTAAATAGAAAATATGAGGGCGTATCCTAACAAAAATAAAGTATTCTCCTTCACGGTAACTTAAAAGAGGTTTATCAACTCTGCACAGAAACTAAGCTAAGGAAAAGTCCCCATCTATTTAATAGATATACAGTGAAATTATACTTTTTATTAACTTTGGTTAATTAATAGCCTTTACCCCTAGCAAATGTCGTTACCAATTTTTTTTAATTAATTTTTTTAACTTTCCCTCTAAAATTTTCAGTTATCTCATAGAAAAGAAAAATGGTAAACGTAGAAGGCAAATGTTGCTTAAAGGTTTCGTTCCAGCTTTTTATTTTTATAAAACGTATTTCATCTACCATATGAAAAAGACTAATGTCATCAAAAAGCTAATTTACAATAGCAAATAACTTCGTTGCGAACGTTTATTTACCAAAGACTCATAAGTAAGTAGTTTTGTAAAGTTTATCTATGGTAGTATGCCCTCTATCGTCTTTCCTTAGTCGCCAAGCTATTAGCTATTGAGCCAGAAAAACATCACTTATACTGATAATAAACAGCATAACTAGTAAGTCAACGACGTGGTGCAAAGGTGTATACTCTCTTCCATTACTTAAATATCACCAAGTACTTTTACCATGGAGTAATTTAGTAGCCTTTCAAGAAAAGTTTATAGTTTACAACGTCAAAAACACTACGAGAGTACGATTCAAAACATATATCTTGTATTTACGCTTTTTGGCACGAACTGTTATGTGCTGAACACTGTGTTCTGCTTGTGTGGATAGTACTTTTTAGCTTTGGCCACCATTTCAGTCGGGTTTGACAGTTTATTAGTAAAAGTTAACTAATTAGTGAAGCGAAGATAAGCCTTTTTTAATAAATGACTCTCTTAAAAGTGTGTGATAGACAGACTTAAACGAAATATAACGCTCTCGAAGTATTGGATTTTAAACAAGTTACAGTGTTTTCCTTAGTAAGATATACATAAAAAAGCAAAAACACTCACTTTTTTTTTTGTTGTCAAACCTTCAGCTACTGCTGCTCTACATATTGATTATTGCCTAAAAATTATAATTGTGGCGTTTATAGTTGCTCTTTACAGTTGTCCTGTGCTGATGAACGTTTTTAAAAATTAAAGCAAGGTTGAAAATCCTCGCTGTAACCTTAATCTTTCCGTAGATCCTAAATTATTATTGTCATTAGCAAATTCTAAGGAGTTAAGTATTTGAGTTCTCCGCCGAACGGCTGACAGACCTTGATGTTTTATACGTTGTAGTATACAAGCACTGTCTGCTTTGGTCATGTCCTTAAAAAGAAGTTAAACGGATTTGCGGGAGTTGAAACTAGTCAACGCAACTTCCACAATAATAAAAAATAGATTGCGAAGGTAATCTATATTATATTACTGAAACTTTACTTTATCTGCACGCTAAAACGCTTAAACAGTAAGTAATTATTAACAAAACTTTTAGCATGGCATTACCATTAATGTTGTTATCAAGCACTAATATTGATCTGGTGAAACTTTATCGAGCTTCCCGCTATTGGCGCTATTATTTAATTTCAGTTTGCTTTAAGTTTTAGCTATACTTATTTATATTAGTGTTGTATGCTAAATATCCATTAAGTAGTTACTAAATGTTATAAAATAGTGTTGTTTCCTAGTATATATAAATAATATATTGGAACGTTGCAGAGGTCCAATACTGGAAATAAATAAAATTATGCGGCGCGAATGCGCTAACTTTGAAATCAATTTACTGCCTTTTTCTACATTTCCATATCTTTAAATGCGCAAAAAGGATTGATGATGCTATTAATTATTATGATTTTACCAAAAAAAAAATTTTAAATAACTGATTTTTGCTATGGTTTAGAGGTAACTTAAATATTAATATAAAAATCTATAAACTTTTTTGTAGAGATTTCAAATGTTTTATTACCCTTCGTTATAAGAATCTTAACTTTTTTGCAAGTAAAATATTTTGATTAAAGTTCGATATCAGAAAAGTCATTTTCAACCTTAATACTTTTTTCTTCCAAATGAGAACTTAAAAGATTTTTTGAAAGATTGTCTGGAATGTACGGTAATAAGTAAAGTTAGTAAAAAATAAAAAGTTATAGAAAAAATTAACCTTTTTTGCCAATAGCTTTTGTGTTAGATCCTGAAACTCTTAAAAATCTACATAATGAGGTACAAAAAGTAAATAGTTGAGAGAGATTTAAAAATTGTGTCAAATAGCAATTCGATTAGCAGGAAAATTGAATTGTTAGTAAACAAACTAATTCATGAACAGTAAAGAACTGTTTATCTAAATGGTTCAATACAAATTTCTTTTTCGTGTTAATAAGTTTAATTAAATTTTGCAGGAGAATTGCTATGTTGTCTAGTTAATTTATAAATAAAACTGTAAATATTATATATTTCCTTACCATATGTATAATCTAATGTTATAAATGCAATTAATATAAGCAGGATAACCTCGATTATAACAGAAAAGTTAAATTCAAAAACATTAAAAGTATTTCTTCTAGAATGATTAACAAAAAAAAACTGTTAATCTTAATTATTCTTTTACATGTTAAAGTGTGTATTCAATCTTAACAGAAGATTCGCATTGATAGTAAACGAGTTAAATTATAAACAATAAATAAAATTTATTTGAACTGTTTTATAAATAAAAGTTGAATTTTAAACGTTTCTTTTTGAATTTTTATAATCAAGTCGTCAAAAGGGCATATATATAATTAAAAGAATTAAAAGTATTATAAACGAATTCAAAAAAACAAAAAATTTCAATTCGTCTTAACGAAATTAATAATAATTTTTTAAAAAACACATAGGGTTATAAATTAAAAACATTTCTAAAAAAAAGGTATTTTGCTGTAAGTATTGACCATGGTAGCGAGAGTAATGACTAAATTAAAAAATATTCGTATAAAATAACAAAATACAGAAGGAAATAATTCTAAATTAAATTATATTTATAAAATAATATAAGAAAAAAAAGTACGAAATAAAATTTTTTAAAGGAAGAAGCTAACATTTAATAAAATATTATAACGTTGCTAACACTTTTAAATATTAAATAATAAAACGTCAAGTTTTATTATAGATAACTTCGTGCTAAAGTGGCGAAAATTTTAAAATATTATCAGTTAAAGCAAGAAAAAAATTAACCGAAGATATTACAAATTTATATAAAAATAAGCAATTAATTAATAAAGTTGGTGTATAAAAGTTTACTTTTCCAGCTTAGTATAAGCCTTTATCAAGTTTAAATATTTTAAGAAATTTACCCGAGGATCGTATGTATATAATAAAAAACATTTTACTAAAAGAGTTGTGTATAAATTTACTTTTATAGTTAAGTATACACCGTAATAAAGTTTAAAAGCTTTAAGTAATTCACCTGTTGATCGTAAATCTGTTAGAAAAAAGCAATTTACTACAGAGGTTGTGTAAAATTTTCTTTTAAAGTTTATAAGCAAGAGAGTTGTATAAGTTTATAGAGAAATAATAGTTTTACGACAAAAGCTGTATATAAATTACCCACTTTTCTAGTTGAGTATAAGCCATAATCAAGTTTAAATGTAAAGAAATTCACCGGATGATTTTGTGTATAGAAAGAAGCGCATTACTACAAAAATTTTATAAAATTCTTTTACTAAGTTTAATATGAACAAATATAAGCCGTAAATAAGTTCAATCATTTCAAAAAATGAACCCGAAGATGGTATAAAGGTGTATAGAAACCAGCGTTTTACTACAGAAATTGCTTATTAAATTACTATTTCTACTTTTTTTATATTTTATATAGACTTAATGGAAGATATAATCGTTTAAAATGTGTTAAATGTACCGTACCAATCTATGTGAGAATAAGCATTTTTTTTACCTATAATAATGGTAAAAATTTCTTTGTTTTAGTTTAATATAAACGAATGAAAACTTTAATAAACTTTGAAATTATAAATTTTAAATATTAATAAAACTTTATTAATGCTGACAAAAAAGTTTCACTCCGCTCACACAGTGTTTACTTATCAAAATTTGGTTCAAAATATGCTAAAGTTTAGCAAATTTTTTAAAATTAAAAGCTTTAAGGCAGATTTTGTAAAACTCTAAAAAAAATTCAACTTTACTCTACTCCTTGATATATGAATAGTTTATTATTTTTTTGCTCGTGCTAAAATTTACTAATATTTAACTGCGAATTATATTTTTTCTGTTAACAAAATATAGATTTACTACTGCCCGGCTAATTGATGTTTACTTTCAAAATTAAACCTAACAAAAATTTATAGTTATCTTTATAATAAACACAATAGAAGAAAATCTGCGCAGCGCGTGAAAATAAGACAAATTAAAATTCTTTTTGAATTCAGAGATGAAATTCACGAGATGTTAAATGTAAAATGACCATCCTGCTCAATAAATTGTGATAAAGCACGAAAAAAGTCAATAATTACTGACAATCTAATAAAGTGAGCGGAATTATTTGATTATTCTAATCAAATACTAAGTGTTTTTATTAGATATAGCGATTCACCAACAAAAAATGATAAATATCTTAAGAAAAATAAAAACTCAACAAAAAGTTTCTTTTGAATATAAAATTTTTTTAAACCATTACCAAATGAAGAAAGTGTCTAAAACCGAATAAATTTCTTTTTATAAATTACACTGAAAATTAAAACTAAATAAAACGTTTTTTATTAACCATTAGACATTTAATATAGCTTTTTGACTCTAGTAAGTACATTAAATTGAGTAAAAATACCAGGTTATTTCTATATATATTAAATTGACATACATATAAACAGTATAATACTAATTTTTTAAACAACCTATAAATTTAAGCAATAACAAGTATAAAAGAATATAAAAAGTGAAAGAAATTTTGTTACCTTCGTATATTGATAATTAATAATTAATATATATTATAAAAATTGTAAAGAATTTGTACGAAGCGGGTAAAAACCTTTAAAACCTACCTTAATTCAAATTCTTTATCTAAACTTTTAATAAAAGCTTCGCGATCACCGCGAATTTGGATAGAACGACGGACTGCATAGGCTAATAAAGATTCATTAAACTTTTTTTTGGAAAAATATTCGTTATTAATAATCGATGAAGCCAATTCTTGGAGATAGCCTAATATTAGATCGTCCGGAGCTTGCTTTAAGTAACTAAAAAGTTGATAAAAAAAAATTAGTTTATAAAAAAGTTTACGATAAACAACTCTGATATATAAAATTACATTAATTCATTCTCAACGTTATTTTCGATTTCTTTATTAAACTGTCCTTTTTCCCCTTGAAAAGCGGCTCTTCTTTTAAAATTTAAGAGAGCCACTCCTTTATCATTTAGTGCTCGAAACCGTTTAACGGCCATTTTCTTTAAAAAGGAAAAATCTTGAACGCCTTCTATTTCTTTAACAACATTCTGTGTTTCTTTGTGAAGAAATTTTTCCACATTAAAACGATTATACCATATAATACGCTGCAATTTTAAAAACTCTGAATCAAGTTCAATGGGAACAACATCATAACCAGATTTATAAGTGTAGAGTTTATCTATAGAAGATGGAGATTTTTCAATAATTTCTTTCATATTTAGTGTGTCAAATATATTCATAAATAACTTTTGATCAAGATCGACTGACCTGCTGTAATAATCTTTAAGTGTAGTAAAATCTTCGTAGGTAGGGTTCATGTTATAGTTGGGCCACACCTCTTTCACGCCAACCGTAACACCGTCATCTAACTTTTTTTTCAAAATATACTCATTGTATAAAGATTCATGAAGTAAAGTAACAGAAAGGTAAAAGCCGGCGAAAGTTTTTCTTTCCAGAGTTTGGTTTATAACTTCCAAACTGGGCGAGGATGAAAAAAAAAGAGATAGAAATTTCTCTTTTACTTTCACTGTAAAATTCCCGGAATTATAGTTCAAAAGCCATAAAAACGGGAATTTTGCTTTAATAGGAGATGTCATTCATATAGTATTACTAAAAAATAGTTTAACTTTTCAATTGTTAGAATTTTATCAAGGTCAAGCAACATGTGATAAGAAATGCATGAACGTTACTATATTGCCATATTTTTGTAACTTTTACTATTTAAGTAAATGGTTCTTTCTGTTTTTGAGTCTACACACTTTTAACAGTTAAGCTTTTGAAAAATTTTATAACGTAAATATAACATTTAGTTTAATTGGAAGTATATCTTTAACAAATATTTCATTCTTTATACATATATACACACCAATACTTACCGTATTACGAGGGAAGATATAAACTCGCTGTTTGGAAGGGAGTTCACTTAAAGGCAGACGATTAGTTATTTATAATACTCCGCGAAGTAGCGTCAAAAATATTATTTTGAGACTTTAGAATAGCATCGATCCTTACAACTAGCGCAGCAGTTTTTTTTTGTCGCACTTCTAGCGAGGGAGTTATTGCTGGCAAAAGGAGATGGATGCGTATGTAGTTATTGGACTAATTGATAAAATATGTTTTCAGCCTTTTGCTATGCAAAGCTAATTTGTTCTTGGCGAAGAGAAGCAGGTACAGTGGGTGAGTCGCTGCTTTGACTTTTGCAACTGCGTTTTTTTCTCTTTACATATGTTGAGGTGAGCTTTTTTTTTACTAAAAGTGTTTTGCTTAACCCCCTCATTGAAGGCAATAATGTAGATGCTTGCATAATAATTCCAGCTGACTTTGACGAAGGGTAACCCACAGTATCACCTGCGTATAAGCGAGACCGTCGCTTGCGTATGAAAAATATGATCATGCCTTCTTAAGTAAAACTTAACTGCATCATGAGGGACAAGAGGAAGATAAAGAAGGTTGTGCTCACAATTTGTGAAACAAGTCGATGCCAATCATGCTGTCATATGGAAAGGCTGCGCAGTAAATCTTGACGAAAAAGTTGTGAAAAATAACGCTGTTCTCGCCACAAAAAAGTTGATACCATAATGACATGTACACCCTGATATGGTAAACTAAGGCATGAACAATACATAATAGTAATGATGATGTAAATAGATATAGTAACATCACTAATAGCGCTAATAATATTACTATATACTTAATATTAGTATCAGTAAAAAGAATACTAGTAATGACACCAAATAAACTTAAATATGTTTTTAGAGAACACAACACATGGAGTGCTTACCTATATATGTAGTACCGCTAACAATTTTTTGTTAATGCTGCTCTTTCAGGCCCAGAAGGAGAAAATTTGTACTGACTTATTCGTGAACCTCTCTAGCCTCTTAGATCGAGAGACCTGCGTGGAGGGGTCAGTAGACTATATGCGATAGTAGTTAGATACCTCGTCACTACGTCGGCCTTGCTAAACAAGGTACTATGTAATTTGGTCTTTTTTTAATAAATGGAGACAAACCTTTTAACTCTCTTAAACATAAAAATGCATAGGGAAGATCAAGATTCTCTTGCTAAATGTGCGATCAGGGGCAAGGCGCTCACCGCTAATTTCCATGGCTACAAGTATTAATTGCAAAGCCTGCCTCAAAACTGCCAAGCAAAGTTGGAACGTACTATGATAATAATTTCCTACAAGCCCAAGATATAAAATGTACTTGTGTACCATCCAAGCCAAATGTCTAACTAGCTGTATTTGGGTGATCATGGCCTATATTTTTTATGCAGGACGCCCATAGTGTGGGCGGCGACGTATCGCATTATACGCTATCAAATGACGATGAGCTCCTTATTAAACTTTTAACTGGTGTACGAACGTATATAGATGTTTTATTAACGGTGGGCTTCGGTAAACTTTTCTGAATGGAATTTTTCGTTATATTTCTTTTTTTATTTTAATGAGAAAGTTATATCTTAATAAAAAAGGAGCTATACAAAGACCTACATTACAATTTTTGCAATTACAATTTACAAAACGTATATACCCATTGGCATTAGTTAAATGTTTAATGACGGCAAACTGCTTGAGCTCATTTCAAACCATCATTGAGGGTTCGCTGGCTCCCGCTGTCCACGTGACGCGCTTTAAGCAGTTTATATTTTTATTAGACTTCGAGTTTGACATGAAGGATTTACTTATAATTTAATTATATGAAAGTTTCCAGAATACCTTATGCACGCTATATATAATTCTTTGCACTATGTTATCAATCATAATAATAGGAGAGGCTTGACCGCCGCCAGGGCCCTCTACTATCACCTTTTTTATTCTCGCTATAACCATTCGACATCCCCTCCTCTGCCACTTATTATAGTTCTAAACCAACTGCATTAGCTATTAAATATATGCAGTCTTTTCTTTATAAATTTGAAAAATTACTTGCAAAGTGGAAAATTATGATAAATCCTACTAAATGCCAAGCGATGGTCATCTCAAGAAAGAGAAAAAGGGGAAAATTTTAATCTCGCTTTCCTTGGTGCAATCAAGTAACATACCTTGGCGTTATTATCGACTCTAGACTTAACTGGAGGCCTCATATTGATTATCTTGTAAAAAAAAATTAAGAATATACCTTTCTGCTTTATATCCTCTCATTTGCAAAAGAAGTTATTTTTGAATCTTGGAAATCCTTCTATATAATACTGTTGTAAGACCTATTATTAGTTACGCATCTGTCTTATGGTCTTACTACTCGACGTAGCGTATAAACAGACTTCAGATTCTTAAAAACAATTTCCTTATGTTTACAGGTGCACCTTGGTTTTGTACGAAATTCCCATTAAATCATGAATGTGTAATTGGACTTCTTTTGCTTTACCTTCGACTAGAAAATGGTTTACTCAATATGAAGAACACCCCAACACTTTAATAATTAACACCTTAAACTATACTCCAACATATTTTTTAAAATATAAACGACCTAAACATTTTTTCACTCTATCTTAGAAAACCGAGTATTGAACGTCTTTAGAACATCTATTACATGATTATAATTTCTAAATTTTTTTTGGGTTGGGGGGGGGGGGGATGGCGGAATTTGTTGAACGCTTAAATCGAATAGACTTCGCTGTCTTAAGGGGGATGGCCCGAGAGGACTTAATTTCTAAAGATGGCTACCCTCTTCTCCGTAATGAGTGAATTAGATTAGACAGTTTTAGGGAGAGCGGATATAACGACTGTGGCATGTCAAAACGATAAATAAATAAATAAATTACAGATTTTGAGATTTTGAGTGCTTCATAATTGTATGCGGCTCTTTCCATTAAAGTCATTTATAAATGAATTTTATAGAATCGGATTCTGTTAATTTTTTTATAATAAAATCCTTGAACTTATTTGTTAACTTCTAATTATTAGAATTTTTAATTTTTGTCTTTATTCGTTCCGCCCCGCCTCCTCTATTGTTAGACTTTTGTGTTTTTCCTCTATTTTAAATTAAAAATCATATTTTATAATAATTTGTTTTATTTTAAATGGGCGCTTTGCCATTCTTTGGAAACCATACTATTTTTAACACACCACTTGAACCCAAGTGCTATCGATTTTTTTCAAAGAAGCCAGAGTATTGCTCCTATGAAAAAGCCATTTTTTTAAATTCTATAAGGGATATTCTATTAGAAAACTAGATATTTAATATTACCAAAGTTATAAACGAAGTTTCAAAGAGGAAGGTGTTATTTTTTTTCGTTATACTATTTGAGTTTATACTTTTCTTTAAATTTTGCTAATCTTTTTTTTTCCAAAGCTAATATTTCTGATTAAAATATAGTTAATTTTTTAAAAATACATTTAACAAGGTACGATAAAAGTACAAACACTATATACGAAAATAAAATAACATCTTTTCTTACTTACAAACCATTAAGGGATCCTTATAAGCAAATTACAGAAATGATTAAATTATTGTGCTGAGTCCTATTTCCTTAAAGTTTAAATTAAAAAAAGGTTTGCTAGGATTAAAAAAACTCTGAAATATTGATCCAACTTGTAGGTTTTTATGATTTATACGTACTTTTAGCTTATGTATACGTTAAATAAAATAAATAAATGCAGAGTTCGTAAAGGTCATTGTACTTTACTAAATAAATTTTTGTTAAAATAAAAAAATATTAACAACCGTTTAGATTTTAATTAAGATACGAAATTGAATTTATTTAGGGATACGAGCAAATATTCCAGTTTTCACTTGTATTATAACTGGTGACAGGCATCCAGTGTTGCAAAAGTTTCCATTCTTCCCAGTGTTCATTTACTTGTAGTTCCAAGTAAGTGTGTTGTTTTAAATCTAATATATCAACAGCTCCACTAACAGTTGTGATTAACCAGAAATCCTTGTCAAATTCTTCTGTACACGGTATGCCTTTGCTTATATACTCAGAGTTAGAAGAGCTAACCATACCTTTGGAATTTCTTAGTCGGACAAGCATACTTCCATGATGTTGATGACCGCGGATAACACCTCTTAATAAAAACTCACCTGTAGACCAATTTTGAAATAATAGTTTAATCAAGTTAGGGCTGATGGAAAGTCTAGAGCCATTAAGAAGTAGATGTTCGTTATCCTTAATTTCTAGTAATATATCGCTCCACAGAAAACTTAATTTTTGCAAGGAACGCGACTTAAGATACTTCATGAGAAAAGCACTTTCTTTTTTTGAACTCATAAGTAACACGCTTTCGTAAACTGAACTATTGGTTCCGTTTATAAAAATATATTTTAGCGGTTCTATTCTAGAAACTTCATATATTTCATGATTAATGATTAACTTAGAGGGATCATAAGAAAGTAGTTTCCTTGGGGAATAACCGAGTCCGCAGACACCATGAGAAAGTTGTATAAAATTGGATATGTTCATAAAAGTATCTCTGATGCCTACGTAGACAGCACTTGGTAAAAACTGGAATAAGTTTACTATCCGGTAGTAAATTGAATATTTACTATTAGGGTACTTTGTCGCAAGTTCATCTAGTAGACCATAATGCCAACTCATAGAAAGAGTTTCGTGATTTCCACGTATTATAATTACTTTATTTCCATTTAAAACTCGCAATAGCGAGATTACGTAAATAACTTCGGTTGTATTAAAGCCTCTATCCACAAAATCCCCTAAAAATACTAACCTACAATGATCAGCTACTATAAAATTGGGGGACAAGCAGGGCTGCTTATGCAAGTGGCTATAGGTTGAATTTATTTTATCTAAATTTTTAAAACCATGAACGTTGTTACCTTGAATCAAATTTTTAAGGGAAAAAAGTAAAGAACTTAGTGTTCCATGAAGATCACTCCAAATTAATATTCTTGTACCTTTAGTCAACATCAAACGAGTTACGAAGGCAAAAGGCACCCCTTCCATATTAGGTAATACAAAAAAGTTATTATTATAAATTTGTTCGGTTATTAAAAAATAATATTCTGAAAACTTTGGGAACACTTCCTCCATCCATAGATTAACGTTATATATATCTATATCAAGTGCTAAAGTTGCTAAGCATAGATCGAGCAGGAAGCAAAGATCGTTTGCTGAAGGAGTGCTCTCAAAAAGTTTCCAGAAAAAGATTTTCTTAATTATCTGTTTGATGGCCTGTATAGAGCTTAATTTCCAACCTTCATCTCTATCTTTAAGATAATCATTATGCTGTACTATATTATTAAGTTTACTACTTAGTGCAGCTGTAGTTTTTAAATAAGTACTTGTTCTCGTAGACAATAAACTAAAAGTCCTATTAAAATACGCTGAATTATAAATTTTCTCTGAATTGCAAAAACTTTCGATGTAATCCAAAAAAGAGGAAAAGTAAGTCAATGTAGATACATTTTTGAAAATTTCTAGTGGTATATGAATTACCTCTTCTTGAGACAAAGCTGAATTAGTATTAAATCCAGTATTATTATATATTTTTAATAAATTTGCCTCATAATTAGAACTGCATAATTTATATAACACATCTATAAGTATCCTTCTATCAACACTCACATTATCATAACTAAAATTGCCATCTCCATATTTTTCGACGATTATTGTTTTAAGAGTTTCGTCAAACTCTTGAATAGTAAATATTAGTTCTAAATTACTTATGTTATCGTTCGACCCGATGTTGAAGTCAGGTGAAGCGTTAACATCACTAAAAAGATTAGTATTATAATATCTAAGATTCTCAAGTTTATCCGTGACTTTATCAATCCGGGTGGCATTAGTATTCTTAATATTATATTCACTTAGTCCTCTTCCATTTAATTTTTTCTCGTAGGAAATTGAACTATTTATTGGTGTATTTAAGGTAATATTAGAAGGTTCCGAATATTGACTTTCAAGATTAATTTTTTTTTTTTCCACTGCAATTATTTCTTCTCTGTTAAGTGGATTAGAAATATTTAAAAATGTATTTAAAGTGGGTGAACTACTTGTGTTAATAGGGACAGAGTTGAATTCTTTATTAAGGGGAGTGTAAAATTTTTCTTCTTCGGATGTATTAAGCCATGAATTAGTTTTATTTATAATTATATTGCTTGAATTACGATTATCCTCTTTTAATAAAAATGGTTGGGTTTTAGTAATGATAATATTATTGTTTGCTTCATTAACATTTTTTCTTTCCTCTCCTATCAGTTGGCTCGAATAATCAATAGCAGCAACTTCTTTGTTAACGTTGCGAATATTTCGCGAATCACTCAAATTTTCAAAAGAGTAATTAACAAGATTTCCTACTGGAACATCTTTTACTAATTTTGCCTCTTGATTTATAAATATTTGCTCATTATTATTACTCTTAGTCTGTAAACTTTCAATACTTGCTTGTTTATAGTTTAAATTCGGTGAAATATTTACTTTGAGCTCGGATAGTTCAACATGAGGACCATCTCGAGTAAATTTTTCAGCATTATTATTTTTGCCAGTAATCTGCTGCTTCTCTATTACTTCAGAAACAGATAAATTATCACTACTACTATTATACAAGTGACTATAATCTTTGCGATCTTCATTGATATTCCCGACCTTAGCTACGTTATCCAAATTACTACAATTTATTATAGTGTTTTTATTTTCATTTGACTGTTTCTGTGTATCTGTGTTTAAAGTTTTGCCTTCCAAAACGGTAAAAAGTTTAGGAAAAGAGGAAATACTACCATGGATATTATCTTCTTGACTTGCGTGTACCTGTTTACTGTTATTTATTTCAATTAAGACATTCGTAGTGTTTAAAATGTCTTTCGTATCACCTCTGTTTAATATTTTTTCTTTTAAAAAGGAAGAAATGTTATAGTACACGCTAGCGACCAGAAAGCTACTATTTAATGTTTTTGTGACTTCTTCATTACATGTAGTGGGAATAAAACTTAAAAATTGTACTATAAATATGATAATATAGCGCACTTTCATTTTTTTCTCGTTAAAAAAAAAATTTGATTATTTATGTTAAAAAAAGAGGATAAATAAATTGCATTAATGCAGTTATACTAGAATTCACTTATTAACTGACTTTTTATAAGCATGAATTTTTGTGATATTTTCTTTTTTTAAGAATACCTATGATTGTAAAAACGGCTAACACGTTAACTTGGACAATAACTAATAATAGTTTAAATTTACAATATTACTAAACAAAGTTTTTAAAACGTAACCGGGGACAGTGAGAGACTTTTAATAAACAAAGAGTATTGATATCCGTGTGGTAAAAACAAAAATATTTAAAAAAATTTTTAGTTTTAAAACCGTTGGTCACATTAAGCTTTGTTAATGATGATTGAAAAAATCTTTTAACGTAATTATTTATTTTTGCTTTCTACTCTCTTTTTAAAACAAAATGCCTCTCTACAAGTCTGTGAAAAATTAAATATGAGGGCTGGTTTTCTTGTCAGATCACGTTACGCAAATTATATATTACTGAAACAGTCAACCTTTCATTGGTTTTGGCCTGTGCACCCTTACTTTTTACTTCGGATTTGCTATAAATAATATTTTACCTATTTACAACACCGGGCTGTGGGGCTGCTCCACCTTTCTGCGTGAGGAGTTCATAATCGGGGAGACCTGAGCTGAGATGGCCAAGTGTCTCCGAGTAGCCTCGGATCTTATGCCTAAGACTGCCCCTCCCGATGGTGGTTTTAGCGATTTGCCACCACACTAGGCGAAGGATGGGAGTCAGGGCATCGTGCTCCAACCCCTGTAGAATCTGCAAAAGAGGGAATTCAGATTAAGCGACTCTAGGTCTTAGGAAGAAGACAGACCGTAGTATGGACGGGGAATATTTTGCCTCGCGCAGTCCTCTTGCCGTCTTTATTTGTGGCCTGTGCATCCCTACTCTTTCTGCTGATTTGCTATAAATATCATTTATTTATATTTATCTATCTCTACTTTTACTAAGGATCTGCTATATATATTAATTAATTACGTATATATATTAAACTCTGACCATCAGAAGCAGAACATCTCTGTATCAGAGTCTTAAGATGGATCACTTAGTAACCGGGATATATACTCTTAAGTGTGTGGGAAAACTGACTGCCTCTGTCGAAGCATTAAAAGAACAAATTCAAAATTCACAAACAAAACTAGAAGAAGCTTATAGAAAATAGACACCTATGATAAACCTTTAGCTAATAATACTTTTAGGAGAAGAAAAACTATTAAATTTCTTTCTACTTCCAGTACTCTAGTACTTGCCTACGAAAACTCATTTAAAATACTTAAAGTTGACGTAAATACGGACTGCAACACTATCGGTAATGACACAATGACAGCAAGATCAATAGTGACCGAAAATATAACACAATATTAAGAGAAATATAAGCGCTGATGACAGTAATATTAGTAATTATAATAACATAAACCATATAATCGGTACCAAGACCAATACAATTAACAATAAAAACAAAATTAATAATAGTAAAAATAATACTAACCTTAACAGTGCTACCAGTGTTAAAATAACTATGATTCTAACAACAATGATAGCAATAATAATATTGTTAAAGATAAGATTCCTCCTATAACAATCCGAAATAAAGGAAAATGGGATGATATAGTTAACTTAGTTAAAAGAGAAAACATCAAAATTTCTAGTGCTAAAGATGTCAGACAAGACATACGTATACTAATTTCATCTACAACTGACTTTCGCGGTTTCACGTGTGTCCTGAACTGAGACGAATATGAATACTTACATTTATCAACTTCCTGAGGATAAAGGTCTAAAAGTTGTGATCCGGGTTTTTAATGAAATGAGAATTGATGTAGTTAAGACTGAGTTGGAGTCTCAAAGTTTTCATTCCAAAGAGGTAATTCGCCTGCGACGTTACAAAAACGAAATTCCTATACTTTTAGTTCTTATTAAATTGCTAAAACCGAGACTACCATTTATAACCTAAAAAACATTGGATATATTTCAGCTTCAGTAGAACCCTTAAAAATTGTGGTTGGATTGGCCAATCTTTCCGCTGCCAACTATATGACCACACTTCCAAGTACTGCACACCAGAATTTAAATGTGTAAAATGCGGTGACAATCACAACTCTAAACTTTCTGGAAAAAGACAATTCTTTTATACCGCGGTGAGCAAGGGGAACACTCCGCCAATTAAAATGGGTGCCTTGTCTACCCTAAAAATGCACCACTTTGTAAAGAAGTAAAGAAAAGGGAAGAACAAAAAGCCCAACCAGATATCGCATATTCTAAAGTTTGTTGATTCTGGTATACATAAAAGGAAACCGGGCCTCATGGCAAATTTAAAAGGCTCAAACTTAGTCAATGAATGATGAGTAACTTGGTTTCCTCATTTGCGACAGAATTAAGTGCTCGTTGCATATTCCATTATTGAACTGATAAAAAATTAGGACTATAACTCGTGAGTTTACCTAGGGTACACAACTTGAGGATGCTGATGATCTCTACACGAGGATAGGCGAACTCCTAGAGCTGGTCGTGAGTCAGAGATCGACATAATTTTAATCTCAGAAACGCATTTTAGTCAGGGTGACAATACCCGCTTCCAACTATGCATTGTATAGAAAAGATAGACCCAATTATGGGCTTGGTGGAGTATCATGATCTATAAAAAAACACATCTGGCACTCCCCTCTCGAATTTTAAAAAACTTAACCGGTCTTGAGGTCGTAGGTGTTAAACTGAAACCTAATTGCCATTGGATGCTTCATATTTTTCAGCTTATAAACCTCCCGAAAAAAGATTAGAAGGGAGGGGTATTAATACAACATTCTCCGGCTCTTTATGTTGGGGAGACCTCAATTGCAAACATTCACTTTGAAATAGTACTTGCACTAACCCAAATGAGGTTATTCTAAAAAAACTTGCATAAGAAAAAGAATTTTTGTGATAGACCCCAGTGACCTAACTCATTATGCCACAAGTTACACAACAGATGTGCTCGATATTGTTCTGATGAAGATCATTAGTGGTTCAATTTCTATAACAACGTTGATAAAACTCTCTTCTGACCACGAACCTGTTCTAATCACTCTTGAGGATACTCCCTAGAATTTAATCGATCTATAACCTTAATGATGCAGTAACGCACTTAGAAACCGTAATTACACAAACGAACAACAAAGCACAAAACCCTACATATTTCACCTCTTATACTACCGGAAAAGTTAAAACGCACAATACCAGAAGGAGGCGTATGATAGAAAAATACGCACTTTCTAAACCCCCGAAGAGTAAAATCCTTTTAAAGCGAATTATAGGGTTAAATAAGAACTGCTTTTTCTTTTCAACAAAACTTGGGGAGACAGGCTTAAAAATGTAGAAGCTTTCGACAATTATTTATGGAAATTAGTTAAAGGGTAGAAGAACAAAAATAAACCCTTTCAGACCTCATACATAATCCACTACGAAGATCAACCTTTGATTCCCCTTTAGACAAGGCTAATCTGTTTGCGGAACCCCTATGTGCCCACACTGATTCCTCTTCTCTCGGATTTAATTGCTCTAACTTTTCCAATTTAGCCATTGTTCCCTACACCGATGAAGAATGGATAAGTTGATTCGCTAGCGCTTACCACACTGGAAAAAATTACTGGAGTGATAAGAACACCAAAAAATTGAGCGGTTCAGATGGTACAACTAATCTACTGCTTAAATATTCCCCATTTATTGCACTCACTTAAATTGTTAATTAATGAATACGATGTTTCTTCTAAAAACGTTTTAAGAAATGCCGGAAACTTCCCATGTGATCAGGATCCATAGACCACCACCCCCGGTCATTCTGTCAAAGATCATCGCCCAATAAGACTATTATCTTGTCTAGGAAAAAACGCAGAAGAGCTTATTTAAAAAAGTTGCATAATATTGTGTAGAGGGAGTCCATAATTCCTAATGTACAGTTTGTCTTTCAAAAGGGTCGTTCCACCACTCAACAGATTTCGAGACTTCCAGAGCAAAGTACCAAAGTGTTAAATTGTAAAAAAGCTATAATTCTTGTGCTCTTGGATGTCGAAGGAGGCCATTGATAACATATGGCACAAAGGATTAATAATGAAAATGCAAATTATATTCCTTCGTACCTGATTCAATTAATCGAGTCCTTTATAAAAGATAAAAATTTTAAAGTCAAGATGGAACCTAACCTCCGATTCGTCCTCTCTTTTTGCAAGGTGACTCACAGGGCTCCCTTTTCTCCCCTCTTTGTTTTTTATCTTCACTTCTTATATCCCAACGATCAATACTGTTTCCCTTGCGCAGTATACTGATTATATTGCAATCCATACATGTTCTCACTCAGTCTCAGGTGGGTATGAAAAACGCAATCATACCTAGGAAACTCCTTGAAAGCAGGTTCACATCTGATAAGCTTAAGCTTAACCTCACAAAATGCAAGGCTTTACTGGCCTCGAGTAGATGGAAACATCGCCAGGTGAGCAACTTATGATTATTTAATAAAGATCTCCTCTGGCAATCCCAGGCCAAGCTGTTATGGAGTAGTTATTGACCACAAGGCCTAGTGAGACGCTTACTTAGACTACTTAACTAACGAAACTATTAGTAATGTTTTATACCCTTTACTATGCAAGAAGAGCAAGTTCAATTTTAGTAATAAGCTGATTCTATTTAAATGCATGTTAAGGCCACACACACTTGTGTTTCTTCCCCTTGGATCCACTATTTTATACGACACTTATATAGGCTACAAATCCTTCATAATTTTCTTCCACTGTTTACCAAAGCCCCGTGGTGTGAATCTGCACTAGGAATGTAAGATTGAATTTATCACGGAAGTGGATAAAACAACGCAGAAAAATGCATTGAATTGTTCAGCATGTACTTTTACAAGTTGCTATCTACAATAGTAATTTTATGCCTCTGTGGTATACCAAAAATAAGAAACCTAAGCACCTGTTAGTCCTACCTAATTAGCTGACAAAGTGAATAATTATCATAATATTTTCTCCTCTACTACTGCCAATAATATTAATAATAATAATAATAGTACTAATATTTTTAATAATAATAAAATAGTAAAAATAAAAATAAATAATAATTTTAATAAGTTTTTAATAAAAATTTTGCAATTAATTCGTGTTCTATACTAGATGGCTGTGAAAAGTTAACTTACCCCATTTTTGAAGTTTACTCTCCAAACATTTACTACAAAGGGAATAAGGATTAAGCAGTGTAAAATATATATTGATGACCAAAGCACACTGGCTTCAAGAATAAATTTCATGATAAAGCACACCCATTCTCGTTGGTGGCCTTATGAACTGTTAAGAAAGTCGTGACCGCACCCTCACTTTAGTAGAAACAAGATAGACGGATGTAAATCCCGTTTATGGTATCTTGTGTTATAAATATATATATAATAGGTAATTAATATTTTCCTGACCTTTAATCCGTTTGTCGTTTTTCTTCGGCTCTTTAATAGGTCGTGCATCGGTTCTTATCGAATAAACTGCAATTGTTATAGGTTCTAGTCTACAGCGGCAGATCACCAAAGGAAGTTGATCATCTATAAAGTGATCAAGATAGTAATTAGTAGTTTTAGTTAATAGAAAATGTTTCTAATAGATTAAGACTAAATTTTAACAGTTAACTCGATCGAACACCGAAAAAAACTAAAGATTATAAATAAGTAGTCATATACTTTCTACTATTTATATAAATATCTAGGTTTATCACACTTCTCTGAATGGCTATAATAACTAAATTAGGAACTAACCTACACTAAATGACTATAATAATCCTACAGCAGCAGAACAACTCTCTATTAAGTGACTCGGATAATACATCTAGTTTTTTTCAAAAAGGCTTAAAGGTTAATAGCTTTTCTTTTACTTGTGTTACTTTAAAAATCGACTACTTTACCGTCACTAGTTCATTCAGTCTAAATGAACTTGTGTTTTGAGAGGACGAATTATGAATATAACTCGTATACAACCGAAAAATATACTATACAAACTTGCTTTTAGTAGATTACAAAATGTATAACTATTACATTGGCGTGTACTATCTCACTTGATCCTCAACTGAAATTTTAAGGTTTCATAATAACTTCATTTCGAATTAAAAGAATGCAGTTTTCAGATATGTTTTAGTAAAGTTTAGAGGTTAGTAACTTTTAGCTTTAGTTTGTAAAAGAGAGTGTTGGTAGTTAACTGACTGTGAATAAAAAATTTCGTTAAGGATTCTGGCAAAGCTTCTGTTGATAGTCAAATTTATGTACGAATCGTTAATTTAAATTTTGTTCTCATTGAAATAGGTACCTTGGCGTGTGTGCCGGCCATGTGCGTCCATTAATTAGGGTGTCCTGGATATAAGTAGAGATAGCGCACCCCCCGTCGGGGGTTTTATTTTTTACTGCTCTGTTTACTGCGTGGCCGTGTTGTACAATAGAGAAGAAGGAGCCTAATTACTGTGTAATATATTTAATTTGTCTAATATAATTTATTTATACATTTATTCCTGCCTTGGGTATAAATATATCTGCGCTTTCATAGCTAATATCCACGAAAGTGCCATTCTAGGTATATCATGTGCGCTAAACAAATTGTATTGAAGTTTTGAGCCATTAAACAACTAGTAGTTCTAGTTATTTGTTCAATACTAGAGCTCCACGTTTGGTTAACTTTCATTATTTAAAAAACTAGTCATAGTAGTTTAAGTACAAATCACTTTATTTTTCGGTATTATATTCTAAGTTTTATAAATAGTTAAATCTTTTTTTAAAAAACCCTAATTTGCAAACTGAGTGTTAATTTGGATAAAAAGCTGTATTAAATTATATGGTAACTCTATTATTGGTAATATAATTAGTTAAAATACATGTTTGAATTAAACAAATTATCAAATCCGGTTAGTATAGTAGATTTTAAGAGACAAAGTAGTTGTTTCACTAAAGGTTTTTGCAGTTAAATCTTCGCATATAAAGATGAAGAGTCATGTACAAAAAAATGCATTACAATCGAATGGTTTAAGTAGTTCGCTGAGGGCCCTACAATCAGCAATAACAATCACGTCTTTGTCTCTACCGCCCTCCGATTTGAACGTCATTCCTTGCCAGTGGCTCTACTGTTTTGTGCGGGGATCTCAACTGCAAGTACCTTTTAAGAAAAGGCCGGGTCGATAGTTCGAGTGGACACTTTCTTTATGTCCATGCTGATAAACAAGGGCTGTGTATTATAGGCCCCCAGCCCCAGCACATTTGGCGTCTACCAGACTAGGGATTTACTGAATATAACCGTACTAATAAGTATGCCTCTCTCAACGGTAAATAAGGCGTTCAACGTGCTGCCAAATGAGCACCTTCAAGTTATTTTCTAATTGGTCGGCGAGAAGAACGCACTAAAGGCCATCACACGTTTTTTTACTGACTAGTACATATATGATGAGTTATTAAAAACTATGCTTCCGCCGTGTCCGTCACTACCGTCAACCCTCACCCTGCTGGAGGACGCTGTTAACTAATCGAAAGCTCACTGTCTCACTCTGCCTCCACGACAACTCGTGAAACAATGTATCGCCCCTATCGCCTTTCTGACGAAGTGAAGACACATATCTTCCAATGTAGACACCTCTGAAGATGGCGTCAAAACGTCGCAGGGCGCCGAAGACTAACTTGCGCATAACCGACTGGAGGTGCTTAAGAAAGAAGCCAATAATCCATTTTAACAATAATTGGAAGGTCAGTGGAACCATATCAGAGCCAAGAGGCGGCAGCCGGAAATATAGTGGTCGAGAGTGATGAAGAAATACTAAGCTTTTCGCTTATCTCCTCGCTACCCCTAACGTGCCAACTGCTCACTTAATTGCCAACAACGCTCTCCCTCAGCTGAGCTAACCCCTTTTCGGTGTCCATGAACCAATTGCGCTACGTTGACCAGGTTCAAGTGATTGTTAAAGCGCTACCTAAACGCAATACACCTAGCCCCGATGGGATCACTAATGAGGGGGTGCCTTGTCTGTGCCTCCTAGTAAATTCTGTGATGACCCTTGGCGTCACGGCGGCCTTTGTGATGCTGCTAAGTCACTTAAAACCGGGATAAGCAACTAGCAAGTACCAACCCGTCAGTTTCTCTCAGCAGTCGGCAAATGGGGTGAGGTCGTTTTACTGCACAGTCTAAAAGAAGTCTTTGATGCTCAGGACACCTTGCCGGCGTTTCAGTTTGGATTTCGGCAAGGGTATTCATCGAGCTCCTCCGTTTAACTGAGTGGACTGTGCGCGCTGTCATCCATAGCGTTGAAAAAAAATTTGATTAAGTGTGTTATAAAGGTCTGCTGCACAAACTGCGCTCGTGGGGAGGTCGTTAATGGTCAGGTCTTTAGCGTGCGCAATTAGTATGCACGATGTTTCTTGCCGTCAAACCACCACAAGAATCGCCCTCAATGCCGATGATACGACTGTTTACTCATCGCCGAAGTCTGCTGTCTTGCTATGCTAGTATTTACAGCGCTACTTTGATGCTCTTGCTGATGGTGTCATAACCGTAAAGTTGCTATAAGTGCGGTGTAGAGAAAAGCGCTTATAATTTTAAAGAATACATCCCCACGTTGCTCATTTTTACTTTGGAGTCTCTCAACATTTTAGAAAAGAGTTTGAAAGTGGCGACTCAATTAAGATTTTCAAAACATTAAAAAAGGATTTTATGTTCTTCACGAGTCAAATAATCAGAGTAAGTGTCTAAAAATGATTATTTGCGTTAAAAATGTTAAACTAGAGTCTTCTTTTAACACTTAGTAGAGTCCAGGCTAGCACAAATATAATGTGCATCTCTAAGTGAACGAGCATCCCAATCAAGAGGTGCCAAGTCCTCTGTAATAAAAAAAGTCATATTAAAAGCAAGCTCTATCTTCTTTTAAATTTTTATGATACAGTCATAACGCAGGTCATCTGAAGAATTTTTTTTTTCGTAATGTTAAATTAGATTTGAGATTTATCCTACCCGAAAATACAAGTATTTAATTAATTGTTAACTTCATAAGAAGAAATATGTTTAAGGTTTAATAAGTAGCCAATTTCATGCCTTTCTTATCATTGCGAGGTAAGAACCTTTTTTTTTCGAAGCCCATTTAATTTCTTATTTTCAACTTTTTTAATTAGATAGCTATAACTACAAACAAGATAGTGAGAGTAAATGCATGGTTTTGAGGAACATTAGAGAAAAGACACGAGACCTTATTATAAGAGGGTACAATGAAGGCTGTATTCTGAAAATTTTGTGAAATGCTGAACCTGTATTATGTAACTTCGGCAGTAGAGTTACTCCGTCTTAACCTTAAACTATAAGTTTGTTAATGCATAACTTTTAACAAGGAAAATATATCCTTCAAATAATGATACGTTTTTACATTGTACAGAAGTTAACTTAGCGATATCTCAAAGTGTTTATTCTAAATGGCCTCATTAAGGAGAGAGCAGAGGAGGGTAGCATTTCTTTACAAAGTTCAAGACCTCTCGGGTAATCCTAATATTACTATTATCCAATAAACGTGCTAAAGACATTACAATACCGCTTCCCTAAAATATTTCCATAAAAGATTAGGTCGTTTATATTATGAAAATTATGCGGAGAATATAATCAAGGGGTTAATTTTATTAAATTGTTGCAGATTACATTAAGATTACTAGTAAAAGATATTTAGAGTTTTATTTTTAGTACTCCCCCTCCTACATAGAATTTTAATTGAACGCAAAACGTACTTTATCGCGCTTAAATTTTTAGAAATATAAAATATTATGTCCAACTACTAGTCCAAATATTTAATTTTTCACAGACTTGTAGAGAGGCATTTTGTTTTAAAAAGAGAGTAGAAAGCAAAAATAAATAATTACGTTAAAAGATTTTTTCAATCATCATTAACAAAGCTTAATGTGACCAACGGTTTTAAAACTAAAAATTTTTTTAAATATTTTTGTTTTTATCACACGGATATCAATACTATTTGTTTATTAAAAGTCTCTCACTGTCCCCGGTTACGTTTTAAAAACTTTGTTTAGTAATATTGTAAATTTAAACTATTATTAGTTATTGTCCAAGTTAACGTGTTAGCTATTTTTTTTTTATAATGGAAAAAGGAAATTATATGAAAAAAGTTACTACCAGTTCAACTAGTGCAAATATTACAAAAATTCATACTAGATTAAACTTAAGATAATAAATCCCTTTTTTTAACAAAATTTACTAAAGAGTTCTACATATATGTTGTTTTATTTATAGTACGATTTTTAAGTTTGATTCTCACCATATGTGATGAAGAAGCCACAAAAGCATTAGCAAGTGGCTTTCGGGTCGCTAACGCGTCCTACAACTATTCTCCTTTATTAATAAAAAAAAATATTAAACAGAAGCGATGCGAAGACATTATAAATACTAGAAATGTCTTAAATTAAAAAAAAAACGGTAAACAGGGTTTTAATTTAAGTAAAGAATTTCACAAGCCTAGTTTAAATCTCTGGCTAGTTTAAACCTCTCTACTCAAGCAATTACCAAAGAAAGAACAAACTCTTTGACACAAGTACAGACATTTTTTTAACTAAAAGTAATTTTTTAAAGAAAGAAAGGTTTCCAATTATAAAGGAGAGAAAAGTAACAAAAATAAGTTTATTATTTTAACAAGAATTCGGTTACCAGTACGATTGCTCCGGTTAGTACAGAAAAGCTTTTTACTATTTTAAAAGCTGCGGGTCGAATAAGCCAAAAAGAATCACAGTAAACAGGCAAACACAAGCTTGAAAGAAAATATCAATGGTAGTATCTGTTCCTGAAGTAATAAATAAGCAGAAGTTTACTGGTAAAAATAATAGTGCTTAAAAATTTACTTGAGAGGGTTCTCAAGTTGAACCATCTGATTTTAACATAAATATTGTACCGACTTTAAACTATAAACAAGCAGGTAATGGTTTACACAACAAAAGTATAATATAATAAAGAACAAATATTTATGACTCAAGAACAGAATCTGTACTTAGTCTGATAAATGATCTTAACGGTTTTTTCTCTTTTTAAGAATTTGAGTATTGCGTAAAAAGGTTGATGCTATTGATTATAGGAGACAACTTATAAGAGAGGAAAGAGAAAATGTTAGTGAAGCAAACAATAATAATGTCATTACTAAAGTCCAACCTTTCCAATTAAAAGAAAATAATCGTAACTTGAGTAATATATCTATAAAACTAATTCTCGCCTTAACATATTTAAAGAAGAAAATCTTAAGAACCTCCTAAAAGTATAATTCGCTTAGTTCATATTAATATAAGTTGTTCGCCCACTTCCAACCTTTTTTCAAGTATTTCTTATTTCCATTGCAGAGGAGGAATTATTTCAAAGGAAAAAGATTTAGCTCTTAATAGTCAATATTTATATTTTTCTAATATTACCTTAAAAAACAAATAAATATTCCAGTTTTCAACGAGAAAAGAAGCGGACTAAATGAATATAGTAATAAGTATTCTAGTGCCACTTGGATTGATAAATTTACTGATAAACTTAAAATATTACAGTAATAGTATTTCTTTTTCATCTGACTTTAATATTGAGTGAAACGATATAAGAAGTATACGTAAGCTCGTAAAGATGAAGATTTAAAGTTGTTTTTGTTATTATTATTATATAAAATTTTTTAAAGTAAAAAAAAATTGAATTATTTTTATATATACAAAAAATTATTTTTATGAAGAAACAAAATATTTTTTAAAATTTCTTTTTATATTTTATTATATAATTATTTCTATTCATCTATTGCTTCACTTTTTTTTGTAAAATTTTTTATAATTTTTATTTTAAGCAAATTTTATTGAAAAATAATTAATATTAAACTTTGTAAAATCTACTTGAAATATTTTAGTTTTCTAATAAACTCAAGAGTTTACTAGAAAAGAATATATTTACAATAAAAATATACTTAAGCTTGAAAAAAAATTTTCGTAAAAATTGAATTATATATAAAATCTATACAAAATACTTCACAGTAAACAAAATTATAGTGAAAATAATTTCTACAAATTTTTATATATACCAAAAATTTAGTGAAAAAAGGTATAATAACTTCTTGGTTTTTTTTTTGGCCAAAATTTATAAAAAAAAAAGGCCCCCTTTCTTGTGAAAATTTAATACTAAAGTGAACTGTTATTTTACTTAATTCAAAATGAATTATTTTTTTATTAATTTAAGAGTAGACCCTTTATATAGTTTTAAAAGTTTAAAAAAATATATAAGTAATTCTATTATTAATTTTTATTATAATTTTTTTTAAAATTGGATACTTTTTGTCTAATTAGTTTTAATTTAAGTTAAATATTATGTTTTCGTAATTTCCCCGTGAAAAAGATACTAAAAAATGTCGAATCAAAAAATAAATTTTTATAGAGGATATGCTAAAACCTAAAGTATAAGAGATTTTATAAATCATTTTATAAAAACTTAAATTCTTACACGCTAGTCTTTTTTCTATATTTAATATTATCTCAAATCCCTACATTATTCTTATATTTTTATTTGTTAAATATAAAAAACTTATATCTTTATTAATTTGCTTGATGATTTTAAAATGCTTGTGATCGACCGCCTCTTAATAGAAAGGCATCAGGACTTTAGAAGAAAGAGAGTACTATTATAAAATAAAAGATCGAAAAAGTTTGTAAGTCTTTCGGCTAACTCAAAATAAAGTATAGCTCATGAATATTTAAGTTTATAAATCTCTAGCATTACCATCCTAGTTTTCTCTGCTTGTAATTAATTAGGGTTTGTGCTACAACGCAAAATAAAACGAATAACACAGTTGCTAGCCTTTATCACAGTTATTATAAAAATTCATTATAATTAAATATCTAAATGACTTGAAAATGTATTAAAAATAATTGTATATATAGTATGCACTTAATAACATTTGACCGCAATTTTATAGCACAAAATAGTTGCAGGCAAAATTTGTAACAAACACAAATTTAGCAATAAATAAAAAAAATTATCCATAAAGCAGCCAACCAAAAGTATTTTGAAAACAGCGATTAACAAATGAAAACAATTAATTTAAATTAAATTGAACCAAATATTACCTAATCTGAGCCAAATAAACCAACCACGGCCAATCTTTTTCCTGCAATTACTTTTTTGATACAAAATTACAAATATGGAGAATGTAAAATTTAAAAAAGAAACATTATAAATACGAATCTTCATCAGTTACAGTAAACTAAAGAAAAAAATTTATAAGCAAAAGTGAAAGTAAATTTTTTTTGCCTTTCGTTAAACTGTTAGTCAGACTCCCGCCAGCGTTGTCTCTTAAGTTGACTGTAGCACTTATAACAAAACTGATAAGGAGAGGTAGCAAGTTGAACTATTCTGCAACTGTACCCGAAAGACAAAGGCCAGGGAGACTGGACGTGCAGTTCGCTCTTATAATACTTGAATAATCAGCTAAATATGGTAATGTGCTTGTACTAGCTTTTATTTGTGCACCCTTGTTGGACCAAAGTAAAAATATTCGCCATTTTGTAGCTAACAAAGTGAGTTTTTTGCTCTTGCGTTTTTCTCTTGTTTTTTCTTTTTTTTAAAACGGGATGTCGAGCTATACTTAACGTAGAGCAAAATAGTCAGTGCAGTTTAGTAAATAAAATTTTATAAGCTTAAATAATCTCTCTAATGGATCTAATACATTTAGAAATTTCACTATAAAAATATTTTTTTTATATTTAAAAGTTTTTTCACTTAGTAGTGAGCTGTTGAATGCTATTATAAACAGTTTGGGTTAACCTTATAAAATTAAAACTATATCGAAAAAAGGAGCCCAAAGAAAATTTTGTCTTTTAACTCATTTTCTTTTTTAATATATTTTTTGCGCTTCTGTCTATTATTCTTATATTTCTCTTTACTTAGTTTATACCTTAATATACTTTTAATTTTACTTTTTTTACCACAATTTTAATTCAGTGAACTTGAGGTTAGCGTTTAGACCGCTACTCATAAGCCAAGTTGTCGACTGTCTACGCTGACAAAATTTGACACTGCTAGCTTTATAAGTAAAGCTTTTTGCAAAACAATCGTATAGACACTGAAGATTTTTATTTAATAAAGTGAAAAGCGCTTAGTTTTCAAGCCTGATCTCTTGTTTCTTACGTTCGGGTTCAAACATGAATTATGTAAAGAGAATCTTAATAAAAAATCTCTTTCACTTGGTCTTTTAAAGAACTTTTTGAAACCAGCCTGGTCTTATAATTGTATAAACTCAAGCAGGTTCTAACTTAACGTATTCCCAATAATAGCATTACTACATTATATATAGCTTATCAATTTAAAGTAAAGCTCACTTTGAAAAATAATTTTTTAAAACATTGAAACTATTTGTTAATCTTAGAAAATAAAATCAAAAAATGAATTAGAATACCTGAGTAGTTTAAGGTAAATAGTTAATAATGGTTGGAGTTTGGCCAAGGATGGAATACATTTGTTAACAAATATTAGAACTATAAGTTACCAAACAGCTCAAAAACTTTATATCGATCCGTTTAGCAAAGTTCAAAACGCCAACGCGTATATATTTAAGGTAATTAACAGAAACGTTGTGAGAATCGTTAACGAAATTTGTTATGCACAGCCTAATAACTACCACCTCAAAATTTTAGTTGAGGATCGAGTGAAGCCAATATAATAGTTATACATTTTGTACTATAGTGGAAATATAGTAAATCCTTTTGACGAACATGAGTTATATTAATAATGATCTTTCCATTGCACGAGTTAATTTAGACTGAAGGCACCGTCATTGGTAAAGTATCCGATTTTTAAAGTAATTACTGGCAAGAGGAAAACAATAAATCTTTATGCCTTTTATAATAGCAATCTTATCCAAATTCCTAGTAGAAAATTGTCTGGTGCTGTAGAATTATAACCAATTTATGTGGAATAGTTCATAACTAAATAATTATTATAGCCACTTAGAACGTAATCTATTTTTTATTAATAATTTATGAAGATTTAATAAGGGTTTAATATTAATTTAATATAAATTTTAATAAAAAAATTACTTATAAAAACTAATTCTCCAAAAATATACGAAAAAAAATAGAAAACAAAGAATAGATAGTAAAATAATTTTATTATTTCTTAATTTTGTACAATTTTCAATCTTTTTTTTAATAGTTTGTATTTCATTCCAACTTATCAATGGACGGCCGTGTAAAAGTTTCGGACCGCTTGAGATCGTCATCCAGCGAAAGCAAGTCGAGCAAATATGATATTGATTTAAATTTTCCTCTATTAATTGAGGCCCACCGGCTGAGCGTTAACTTTCCTTTTACGGAACTAAGGCGATTCTGAATTATAAAAATTTATAAATTAGTAATTTAAAAATTAACTTTTTTTAAAATTCTTTTTTTATAGTTATGTTTTTTTTAATATAATTTATTAATAAAAAATAAATTTTTGTTTAAAAAATTATAACTTTTATCTTATTATTATAAATTTTAACTATATATTATAAATTATAATAATTTATTTTATATAATTGTTTTTCATATTTTTTTCTTTTAGTTGCTATTATTATTAGTATAATTTTAATTTATTAAATAACTTATTACAAATTATTTTTTTTTATATCCCCTTTAATTTCTTCTTTTTCTTATTATTATCATTATATAAAATTTTTTTATATTTAAATTCGTTTATTATAATTTATATCAAGTATTGTTTTGTATATTATTTTCTTTTATTTCTTATTACTATTAGTATAATTTATAATTTTATTATAAATTATAGTTATTTATATTCCCTTTAATCTCTTCTTCTTATTATTTTTTATTATTTTTAAATAGAATTTATTAATTGATTTATTTTATATTATTACTTTCTATATTTCTTTTCTTTTGCTTTTTAAATTATTACTATTAAATTTTATATTTTTTATTAATTATAATTTATTACTCCTTTTCCTTTTTCTTATAATTATTATAATTATATTTTTTTAAGTTTATTTTACTCTAACTTATTTCATAAAATTTGTATAATTTCTTTCTTATAATTGTTGTTTTCAATTTTTTTTTAATATTTTATTAATCATAAATTAGTTCTATATTTTATTTTTTATATATTATTTTAATTTATTATATATATTATAATTTATTATTATTATTTAATTTTATAATTATTATATTGATAATATTTTTATATTTTCATTAATTTTTTACCTCATTCCTATAAATTATAAAATATAATAATAATAAATAACAAATTTTTTTTAAAAGTAAATAAAAAAATTCTAAACAAATAATAGAAAAGTTTTTTACTAAAGAATTCTATAATAAAATTAATTATCATTTACTTTAAATTTATTTATTACTTTTATTTTTATTTGTTATTTATTTTAAATATAAACTTTATATTATTTTATATTTTTTTATTAATTATAATTATAAAAGATGTATTATTTTTTATAGAATTAATTTTTTTATAATTTTCAGATAAAAATTTATTATTTTTTTAGAAATTGATTTTTTTCTAAGTAAAGGTTGTATTATTTTTTATTATTTACTTTATAAAATTTTGTAATTATAATAATTATAATAATAAAAATAATAGTTATAATAATAATAATAATAATACCAAAAATAATTTCAAATCTTCTTCATTTTCGAGCTTCCTTATATCTTCTTGGTATTCTAAAAAGCCCGGAACGTCCAGAATTAGTTTTTCAAGAGAAAACTCATCAATACCAGAAGGAAAGTACCTCCATAATAATAATAATAATAATAATAATAATAATAATAATAATAATAATAATAATAATAATAATAATAATAATAATAATAATAATAATAATAATAATAATAATAATAATAATAATAATAATAATAATAATAATAATAAATAAGAATGTGTTAAATTGTTATTAATTCGAACCTTTTAAGTACAATTAAGTAAAGTTGGTCCAAATAATGACTTCCTCCGGACTTTTTTAAAGTTGAGAATTTTAACGATCCAGTAGGAGACGAGCGCTATTATTTTTAATTTATTTAATAAATATTATTAACTTATTTGTTTATTTATTATTATTAATTACTTTTATTATAATGCAGTTCCTATAAATAAAGGATAAAAGTTATAAAAAAAAAGTAATAATAATCAAGAAAAGTTTTAATAAAAAAATTTATAAGAAAACTTAAAAGGAACAAAAAAAACTTAAACTTTTGTATATATAAAAAATATAATATTCTTTAAAAGGTATAAAATGAAAAAAATAATAAAAATAATAAAAATTTTTAAGTAAATGTATTTCTAATAAAAGTTGCTAATAAAGTTTTCATATAAAAGTGAAATGATTTAAATTAATAATGATGATAATAATAATAAATAAATAATAAAAGGACAAGAGATTGAAGCTCCCCGCGACGCTCCAATAGCAGCGAATTTTTATATAAATCCTCTTCGCGGATAGAATGCGATAAAAAGCGGCTGCAAAGTCCGTAAAGGAGCGGAAGTCGTTCGATATGCGGATTTATTTCTTTTGAAGGAACAATTTCTTTGCATCGTTCTATTTCTCTGATAAATATGATAATGATAATAAAAATTAATAATAATAATGATTATAATAATAATAATAAACTTTAAACTCTGAGCAATCGCGCGCATTTTTTGAAAGTTAACGAACCCTCCGCCATTTAACCACGTGTCCTGGCCGGATTCGGTATAAATCAAGTCTCGCAGGTATAAGCCTCTTATTATTATTACTGTTATTACTGTTCTTATTATTACTATTACTATTATATATATTAAAGTAAATATAATTATTTATTAAAATTTAAATAATAATAGTTTTTATTAATATTACTGTTATTACTAAAAGTAAACGAATTAATATATTTTTTATAATTATTATTATTATATTTTATTATATTTATAAAAGTAAATGTATATATTTATAAAAAATTATTTAATAATAATTATAAAAAATAATATAAATAAAAGTTTACAATATATTTTCCTTTTTATAAATATTATTTTAATTAAAGTTTTATATTTTTACCAAAAAATTTAATATAATAATGACATAAATTTATTAAGAGCTTTTTATAATTAAAAAACTTTTTTACTTTTCATATAATAATAAAATAATAATTATTTTTGTAAAAATTTTAAAATATACTAGATCTTATATATATATAATATCAGAAAATATATAATACTTATATTTTTCAAATATATATAAGATATAATCAATTTTAATAGATATAATAAAAAAAACTTTAAAATTTAGTAAATATATAAAGTTTCTATAAAGTATATAAATTTTTATACTTAAAAGAAAGACGATTAAGAAGCATGTAAGACAAAAGTAACCAATAAAAATCATATAAAGAATAACAAAAACACTGGTCGGATAGGAAACCTTGAAAGTGAGCAAAAAATAGCCAATTAAAAGGCTTAAAAAATGTAATAAAAAAGTAAGTTAACGAATCCAAAGACTTAGGAGGGTATCAGTAACCAATAAGGAAATTTAATGAAGAAAAGAGAATTTCAAATTAACAAGTTAAGAGCCTTAAATGAGTGTCAGCAACCAATTAGAAAACTTTAAAAAAATAATAATAGAATTTCCAATTAACAAATGAAAAGCCCGAGAAGCACATGGAGCCAAAATGAACTAATGAGAAGGCATTATAATACACTGAAAATAAAGATTTAAAATTATTACTACAAATTATAAATCTTTATTTTTCATAATAAAACTTTTACTTTAAGATTTTATTATTACTATTATAAAAACCAAATAAATAATAAATAATTTCGGAAATTCAAACTAAATAATATGTAGTAAATTCTATATTATTAACATGATAAAGTTAATAAAAATATTTATATATTTCATCATCATCATCATAATAATAATAATATAATAGTAATAATAATAATAATAATAATAATAATAATAATAATAATAATAATAATAATAATAATAATAATAATAATAATAATAATAATAATAATAATAATAATAATAATTTACATGTAGGGAATACAGAAGCCACGCGTATTATTCTGGACGTTTCGGTAGGATTGATAGTTAAAGGCGGGGTTGGTAAATGCCTTAAGAGCTTTGAGCACATGCTTATCTTTCTCGGTCACGTGGGCCCACGTGCGTTTTAGACGTTCAATTGTTGTGTGTTGGAGTGCCCCGTCGATGGCCATCATGGTGTTAAAGTTGCACTTTTCCTTTAATATCTTTTAAATATTAATAATAACGTTAAAAATAATTATAATGAAAATGATAATAACTATCATAATTATAAAGAAAATATATTCAGTAAAATTAAAGTAATGCAGAGCCACTATCAAGCACTTATAACGAAGTAAACTAAAAAATTACAGATTAAAAAAATATTATATATTTAATAGACAATACAGCCAAAAAACAACCATTCAAATAGACTATAAAGCACCAATTAAAAAACTCACCGTGGCCAGCTCGGCAAAGCGGGCAATGGCTTGAGCACGTGTAGCCGGATTGTAAAACGAAAGGATGGTGCCGACGACCCAGAACGACACGTGGTTAAAGTGGTCGATCATCTGGAAAACTGGGCAGGTGGGGTCGTGAGCTGTCCAGCGCTTGTCCTTCAGGTCGCTCTTCTGAAGTTTATAAAATTTTTCGAACTCCATAATAGACAGTTGATCGGCCACGTGCTCAAGGGGCAGGTGGAATACGTGAGACCTATAAGCAGGTTCGGCCGGCGCTTGTATCGGAGTGCATTGCACTTTCAGCTTATTGGCTAGTTCAAATTTACTGGAGACGTGAAGGAGAAATAATTTTTTTTTAAAATATCATAAAAAATTAATAAAAAAACAATTATTATAATAATATTAATCGCTTACGTCCACCGTTCTAGGGTGATATTAAGCAATTCGAGAAACATTATAGCATTATCAAAGGAAGTATCATTTTTGAGAATATCAAAAAACCGATCAATTTTTTCTTGCATTGCTAATAATAATAATTATATTAATGATAATAATATTAACGACTTTATAAATAGTAATAATAATAAAAAGTGTTAAGCAGAAAAAATATTATTAAAAAAAAATGTTTTATAATGAATAAGTATTTCATAAAGACAAAGTAATCCAATTAAAGTATGACTTAACTAAACGCTAATCAAATAAATAATAAAGCTTGAGGGTAGAGTTTATATATTATAAAAGCATTATGTTTACTTTAAATAAATCAAAATAAATAATAAATAAATAAATAAAGTATTACTAAAATTATATAAAAAATATAATTATTAATTATACT
Organism: Zophobas morio; assembly: GCF_036711695.1. Taxonomy (NCBI): domain Eukaryota; kingdom Metazoa; phylum Arthropoda; class Insecta; order Coleoptera; family Tenebrionidae; genus Zophobas; species Zophobas morio. The sequence goes on from NW_026972356.1 coordinate 62,958, forward strand.
AATCATAATCGTTAAGCTCATAAGAAAATAAAAAATTATCTAATCACTTAAATAAAAATAATTGATAAGTTGTAAAGGGCCAATAAAGTTAACTATAAAAATAATCTTAGAATTTTTATCCAATAAATATAGAGGAAACTTAAGTAACAGAAATTTATAAGATATTTATTTTTTTAAGGCACCAATAAAAATTGAAGTTTATTATATAATATGCAATCAAGTAATAGTCTAAAAAATTGTTAAGGTATTAGTATACACCAAACTAAAATAAGAACAAAGCAAATATTTATTATTAATTAATGAAAGAATAGATGTAGATATTCTTAATAATAATAATAACAATAATAACTAATAATAATAATAACAATTATAATAATAATGGGAATAAAAATAAAGAATACCAATGCTCATAAACTGTTCTGCTTTTTCTTCCAACGCCCAGTCTGGTCTTTAAAAAAAGTTATTAATAATAATAATAGTAATAATAATAATAATAATAATAATAATAATAATAATAATAATAATAATAATAATAATAATAATAATAATAATAATAATAATAATAATAATAATAATAATAATAATAATAATAATAATAATAGTAATAACGATATTAATACCTCGCAAAGTCTAGAATACTTTGCTGAATCCAAAAGCGAAGTCCATTGCAAATTGACGTTTTGATTCGCGTTTGAGCTTCTTTACAAAAAGTATCCGGAATTTTATAAACCTCATAATAATAATAATAATAATAATAATAATAATAATAATAATAATAATAATAATAATAATAATAATAATAATAATAATAATAATAATAATATACCTCAATAAACTTTTCTAATAGAGATTCGCTAGGAATAAACCATAAATGGGACCTTAAAAGTATATAAATATATAAAAAAGATTATTAATATTTATATAATAAGTATAAAAAAAGTTTGAAGTTATTATTATAACAGATATATATTTGAAGTTTGTTATATAAATAATAGTAATAAACTTTTAAGAATATAAAATAATATTTAATCACTTTTTAATATTTAAAAATTATAATACAATTATTAGTAAAAAGTTTTCTATTATAATAATAATAGTTTTACTCTTTATTATTAATATTATTCTTTTTAAAAATAGCAATAAAAGATTTATCTACAAAAGTATATAAAGTTTATTTTAATATAAAATATAATAAAAAGTGTATTGTTGTAATAATAATAATAATAAAAAGTAAACTTAAAATTTTTATAACAAAAGTTTTACTATTTTTATTAATAACAATAAAAAAAATTTTACGATAATAAAATTACATTAATGTTAATAATAAAAAAGTTTTTGTATATAATAATAAATAATTTTTATATAATAACAGTAATAAGATTTTTTATTAGTAAAAATTAAACTTCAAAATTCTATATATTTATTTACAAATTTTATAATAATTATAATAAAAATAAAAGTAAAAATTATAAATTTTATATGGCAATATAAACAAAATCAATAAATTTATAATAAGTTTAATCAACGTTGTCAAAAAATTATAAATTTTTATTTCATTTTTATAAAAAAAAGTGTAAGCTGTAAGAAATTTATTTTACATAAAAATCACTAAATTTTTTGAAATTCGACGATCCGAAAATAAGGAATTAAAAAAAACTTTTTTTAGTGAATTTTTTTGTTTTATATTTTATATATATTAATTTTTTTAAAATTATCATTTTTTATCAATTATTAATAGTTTTTTATTATTATTTTTACATTCTTTATGTATTATTTTTATTTTTTTAATTAGTACTATTACTTTTTATATTTCATAAATATTTTCTTTATTTTTTATAATTACTTTACTATTTTTGTAAATTTTATATTTATTTTTTTGATAATAAAAAAAATAATAAATACCGCAAAAACTCTTTAGGAAAATTGAAGTCACGTGGAGTAAAGGTGGGAGAGTAACCAAAATAGGAAAGGTAGTGATTGAATAGAAAATTCAAACTTCCGTGCAAAACATTTCCATCAACGTCAAACTCGATCTGTTATAAAAGTTTTTATAAAAATATATAAGAAAATAAAAAAAATATAATAAGTAAAAAATATAAAAATATAAAAAGTTGAAAAAAATATATAAATAGATATAAAATATTAAAAAACCAATAGAAAATATATAAAACTAATATAATAAGTAAAAAAAATTAAAGTTGAAAAAAAAAATATAAATATATATAAAATATATAAAAATAAATATTACTATAGATATTATAAATACAAAAAACTTAGGAAAAGTATTAAAATTAATATTAAAAGTAAAAAATTAAAAAAAAATATATAAATATAATAATATATATAAAAAATAAATAAAAAATATTACTAAATATTAAAATATAGACAAAAGTATATTGAAAAAATACGTATATAAAATAATATAAAAACTAAAAATAGTATACAAAAGTAAAGCAATTTAAAAATATAAAAAAAAGATAGTAAATATATATTAGTATATCATAAAGTATAAAAAAATAATAAAGCACTTTAAAAAATGTATAAAACTAATAAAAAATAAAAAAATGATGTGTGAAAGTTTATATTATGCTCAATCGATTGAAAGTTTTTAAAAAAAAATTAAAATATTTATAATAACCTACAAGTATATAAAAGATAATAATCTAAAAAAATTTCTTAACAAATATAAACATTAAAAAAAATTATAAAAAAGTAAAAAAAATAAACTAAAAAATTTCTAAAGAAATACTAAATAAATATAAAGAAAAGTATACATATAAGAGACTATTAATAAATATTTTAAAAATGTGATATAAAGAAATTTATAACTAATAAAAAAGATTTCTAAATAAATAAGAATATTAATAAAATATAAATAATAAAAAAATTAAAATATATAAGACTAATAAAAAGGAAAAAAAATAATATGAAATGTGCATAAAAAGCATAAATAATAATAAAAATAATAAAAATTTATAAAAATATATTTTAAAATATGAAACGAGAAAAAGTATAAAAAAATATAAATATTAAAAATATACTTAAAATATATAAAATTAATTAAAAAGTATAAAAGAAAAGAAAAAGTTAACGTAATACAAAAATATATAAATAAGAAATATAAGAAATAATAAATATAATAACAATATACTTATTTATAAATATAAAATATTAATAATAAATAAAAAGAAAATATAATTCAATAATTAATAATATTTAAAAATTTATAGAAAAAATAAAAATAAAAAATAATTCTTTAATAGATTATAAGTAGAAAACAAATAGAAATAGTATATACTTTCATAATTATTAATAATAAATATAATATATGTAATAATAAATATAATAAAAATAAATAAAAAAATAAATAAAAAAACAAAAGAAGTAGTAAATATAGTAACAGTTAATAAAAAAATAATAATAAAAAATGAAAAAAGAAATAATAAATATAATAAATATTTAATAAAAAATATATAATAATAAATTATAACTAAAAAACAATAAATATTAAGTAATAAATAATAAAATAATAAACTTATAATTATTAATAATAAATAAAATAAATACTAAATAATATTAAATATAAATTAAAAATATTAATAATAAATAATATTCGAAAAAATAAGATAATAAAATAAAAAAAGTAAAAATTGCATTTTGTTGGTCCATTGCTAATTCCTGCCAATATAGCATCGTTCGGTACGGTTTAGTGTCCACTGGCGCTCCGGAAAGAACCGCTTCCGATTTCACACGTGCGATAGTGAGAAGGTTTTTTTTGGTTTCTTGCGAGGTATTATTGAGCTAATAAATAATAATAATAATAATAATAATAATAATAATAATAATAATAATAATAATAATAATAATAATAATAATAATAATAATAATAATAATAATAATAATAATAACCAATGGAGACGCTTCACTCACAGAAATGGACAGTGTCGGTTTTATCATTGGTGGAAGCTGAGTAATTTCCAATAGGATATCTACCAAAACGTTATGGAAGAAAGCTAAAACCTCTTTTGGAGGAGGCGAGCTTCTATTGGTAGAATCCAACTGAGCGCGGTCAAATAGAGAAAAGCTTTTTAAAGCTTGCGAAAACGGTCGCCCCTTGATAAAGAGGCAGCATAATATGTGATAAAGCGGACCAAATAACATATGAAATTAGTTTTATAGAAATAATAATATAATAATAAATATATAAAAACATTTTTTTCGAGAGGGACTGCTTGAAACGTGCTCAAATGGTCCCACGATTTTCTTTTTTCTTTATTCATATTATATCATTCTCATTATTCTTATTTTTATTATTATTGTTTATAAAAATTTTACAAACGAACCAGAGGTGATGTTCTTTTTATGTTTAACTATTTGCTTATCTAAACTTTTTGACATGCTTTTCTTTTTATAAAAAAGTTATAAAGAATATCAGTTTAATGAACATAATAGTAGTAATAATGGTAATCAAAGTAATCGTTATAATAATAATAACTTCGGTAGTTTTCGTAATAATTCCTTTACTTTCGCTCGTTAAGTTTTTTAATTCTACTATTTTTTATAGTAATAAATAATCGTAATAATAATAATATTATTATTAAATGTATTTATTATAATAAAAGAAATTTAAAAGTAAAAAATTAATAACTTTGAAAATATTATTCATATAAATAAATAACATTTTATACTTTTATTAATAGTTATTATAATATTTCTTAAAAAAATAAAATTTATTTAAAATAAAATATTTTTAATAATATTTTATTGTTATTTTATTTATATTCTAAATAATAAATAATATTATTAAACTTTTATTAATACTCATTAAAAATTTTATAGAAAAAGTAAAATTAATATATATAAAATAAACTTTTCAAAATATTTTTCTGATTTTATTTATATTATAAATAATAAGTAATATTTTTACACATATTTAGATTATTATTATTATAATATTTATTAATAAAAAGTAAAATTTATATATAAAAATAATAAACAAATTTTTTTATTGATTTTTATAACAATATATTTTGTTAATATATTATAATATTCTTTTTATTATTTTATTATACTTTAAAAAATATTATAATATTATTAATAAATATATTAAATTTTTTACTAAACTTTTTCTTTATAATGTTTACTTTTTATAATATTAGATTATATATTATTACAACATAAAAAAATTATTAATATATATATATATGTTTTAGTAATTTTATTATAAAAATAAAATATTATTATAAATATTTCATAATATTATTAAAGAAATCAAAAAAAAGTAACTTTTATAATAAACTTAAAAAATAAATTTATACTTTTTTTTCTTTCTATATAATTTCTATCATAATAAATAAAAAATTTATTCTTTTTATTTTTTAATAATTTTTTTTATTAAAAGCCAATAAAGTACTATAATATTTTAACTTTTTATAATAATAATAATAGAATACAATAAAAATAAATAATATTATTATAAACTTTTATACTTTTCTAATAAATTTTATAATAAAAATAAAAAAATAATTATTATTTATATTTATTATTATTAATAAAATATTTAAGAAAATATAAACTTAATAAAAATTTTGTAAAAATAATAAAAGTTGTACAAATATATATATATATATATAAAGTAACGTGAATTGCGTTCCGCTAGCAACCTTTTGGCTTTGAGGAGCTCCCGCAGAGAAGTTTCCAGAAATTTACTTTGTAAATGAGGCTGATAGTAATAATAAAAAAAAGTGAAGTAAATATATTCCATACAAATAATAATGCAATATAAAATATATAAAAAATAAATAATATATGTAAAAAATATAAATATATAAAATAACTTAAAATAATAAAATTAAAAAAAATATTTTATATAAAAAAATATAACATATATAAACATAAAAATATGCAATATTATAATAAAAAAATAAAGAAAAAATATTTTATTTAAAAAAATATATATAAAATTATAATAATAACAAAAAGTAATCAATAAAGAATATATTTGTAATAATATTTTAAAAAAAGTAAGAAAAATATAAAAATATAATAATAAGGAAAAATAATATAATAATAGTAAAAGTTGATAAACATTTTTTGGTGATTTAAAAAATAAGTCAAAATAATAATAAAATTATAGAAAGTATAAAAATATTACAAAAGTAAATATAATAATAAAAATAATAAATAATATATAATGTAATTATATATAAAAACTATATAAAAATAATTAAAAACAATATAATAATAAATATATTATAAAATGTAGAAAAAATAATAAAAATATTAAAGAATATATAAAATATATATAATAATATGATGTTAAAAAAATATATTCAATAATATTAAAAAATATATATAAATTAAGTATAAATAATAAATATAAAACTATTTTACAATAATATATAAACAAAATAAAAGTTAAAAAATTTAGAAAAAAAATTTATAAAACAAAAATAAGTAAAAATAATATAATAATTAAAATAAAGAAAAAATAATATAAAAAATATAAATTTATAATAAAAATATTAAATGTATATATCATATATATTTAATATATAAATAATAAAAATAAAGAAGTTCTACAGTAATAATATAATACAATACTATAAAAAATATATAAAATTATCAAAATAATAATAAAATAATAATAATAAAAGTAAAAAAAAAATTATAATAATTTAAAAAAATATAAAAAATAAAAAATAAAATTTTATAAAATATATATTCTCTAATATATAAATAAAAGTAAAAGGTACATCAAAATATACTTTTAAATAATAAAATAATAATAATAGTAAGTAAATTTTAAATATAAAAAAATATACTTTTTAAAAAAATAGCAATAAGTAAAAAAATATATAAAAATATACTTTAAAAAAAAATAAAAATAAAATATATATTAAAGTATACTAGTTAATCAAATAATAAAGTAAATATATATATATATATATATAGTACACTTCGTAAGATAATGAGTAATAAGTAAAATTTATAAAAAAATATACTTTTAAAAAAATAAAAATAGTAATAAGTAAAAATATAATAGAAAATTTACTTTTTTTATATAAATAATATTTCTATTAAAATTCTTGTAAATATATAAATGTTTGTAAAATATTATTAATAACATTATAAAAAAGAAAAAAATAATAGATGTAAAGAAAAAAAATACTTTAAAATAAATTTACTACGTTTCTATAATTAAAAAAATTAATTTAATATAAAAATTATAAAAATTTTATTAATAATAAAAAAATAAATAATTTTTATTTTTTAAAATTTAAATGAATCTCCAAAAAAATAGTAAAGTTCTAAATTATTTCAAATTCTAATTTTTCTTAAAAGTACACAAATTAAAACTTTTATAAGAAATAAAATATAATAAGAATTTTATATAAAAAGCAAAATATATATATTTATTGTAATTTTTAGAAAGTATAGAATCAAATTAAAATCAAAACAGATTTATGTAAATCGGTAGTAAAAACTTAAAAAACTTAATAAATTTTTCTAAATCTCATGAAAATCTGAAAAGTAAAAAAAATATTGTTCAAGATAAAAGAAAAAGTTAACTTTTCGGATTTTAAAAAAATTTATAAGTAAAATTATTAAAATAATTATAAAAATTAGTATAATTTATAAAAAAATTTAGTTTAAACCAGAAATATGTATAAAAATGTAAATGCAATAAACCTAAAATATTTAAAAAATATTAAATAATAAATAATCGAGAGATGGTTCAGTATAAATTTATATTTTAACTAAAGATTTATAAAAAGGATAAATAAAATTAAGATGAATTTTCAAAAGTTAAAGTTTAATAGTAAACCTAAAAAAAAAATCGAAAAAAAATTTAAAATCTTTAAAAAAAATTCAAAAAAAAAAAGAATAATATAAATGAAATTAGATGCACTGAAAATTTTAAAACATTCAAATAATAAGTAATGAATATTATATAAAAAATTTATAAAGTAAAAAACTATATGTAAAAAAGTTTGTAAAAAATAAAACTATAAATTTAAATTTAACAAAATAATTTCTATAAAAGATTTGCTACTAAAAATTTTAAAAAAAAATTAATTTCTAAATTAGTTATTTAAGAAATTTCTTTAATGCACAGAAAAGATTAATACAAATGATCTAAAAAAATTATTTTTATATATATAAAAATTAATTATGCAAATAACTAAATTTAAACAAAATTATATTAGTAAGTAAAGAAATTTTAAATTTATAATGAGAAAAGTATAAATTTTAATATTTTTTTAATTTAATTTACATTTAGATGAATAGTTATTATTTTAATAATTTTTTAATTTTAAATTTTGTTTACAGTGAAATATTCACTAAAATTTAATTTTTAAAAAATTAGATTAAAAAATTTTTTTTTAATATTTTTATTAATTTTGAAATTAATTTATAGTAAATTATTTATTAAAATTTATTTTTTAAATTTTTATTAATATTTTTATTGTGGTTTTTAAATTTGAACTGGATATCTAAATTTTTATTAAAAATAAAATAGATTGAAATACAAAAATAAAACAAATTTATATTTTTAATAATATTTTGTATTTAAAAAAAATAACAAACAAAAATATTATAAGTATAAATTAAAAATAAAAAGAAAATTTAAGAAAATTTTTTAAAAAAACAATTCATATTTATAATTAAATATAAAATATAAAACTTTAAAAATAAAAATAAAAATCCTGAAAGTTTTTTTTTACCTTTTTAATTTCCGCAACAACGATTGCCTTTAATTTTTCTACTTCATCTATTAGTTTTTCCAAATTATTCTCAAACTTATAAAAATAAAAAATAAAAAAATATTATTATTTGCTTAATTTTTTATTTCTTCAAAAAAAGTAAATTAAAATTAATTTTTTTTATTTTGATATTATTATTGTTTGTTTTGTTTTTTTTATTCAATTAAAAATTTAATTAAGTTTTTACTAAACCATTATTATTTGTTTATTATATATATTTATTAGTTTATATATAATTTTATAAATATAATAATTATTTTATTATTATTACTCTGTACTTTTTTATTTCAATTACAAGTTTCTTTAATTTTATTATACTTTATTATAATATTATTATAATTTGTTTAAAAAATTCTTTTTTATTCAAATATTGATTAAAAATAATTTTTATTGATTATTTTATTATAACTTTAATTTATTAAAAATTGATTTAATACCAATTTTTTATTATCGTCTTTCTATATTTTTAAATTCTTTATAAATTAAAATTAAAATCAATACAATTAATTATTACATTATGATTATTGTTAAATTTTTAGTATAATATTTATTTATTTATTTTAATATTATTTTTTATGGTATTTTATTTACTTAAAATGAAATTTAATTGTTTTATTATACTTATTAATTATTTAACTATTATTATAATAATAATAACTTTTAAAAATAAAAAACGTAAATTTTTCAATTGTACCTTTGACAAATCTGTTTTATTACACGTTGAAAGAGTTCCATAGAAAAGTCTTGCTTTCGATAAATTGGTATAAAAATCAGAAACTTCAGCCAATTTGGGAGTTAAATTTTTAAAAGCGCTATTAGAATATCACTTAAACTTCATAAAAATATTATACAGAAATATAAAAATTATTATATTAAATAATTTATTCGTTAATTTACAGTTGTATTATCTAAATATTTATTTTGAAAATTATATTTTAAAATTATTAACTTTTATATAAACATAATTATTTTTTAATTATTATTACTTCTTATTTTATATCTATAAAATTTACACTGCTGTCAAAAAAGTCTAAGAGTTTATTTTATAATTACTTATGCGTGTCGCTACGTAAAGCCCAAAGATTAACAAGTTCAGACTTTAGTTGGTTAGTAGCCGAACTAACTTCCATGAGAAATACTTAAAAGATAATAGTTAATAAAAATTTCTTTCTATATTTTAATAGATTATTAAAAGTCGGAAGGCGAATCTCATATATATAGAACGGAAAAGTTCAATTTACTAGCAAAAAAATTAGAAAACAGTCGTTAAGTTTAATTTTTTTTAGTTGAAGCACGCAATTAAAAATGACCGAACAGCGCAGCAACAAATGATGCTAACCTCAAACAAAAAACATGATATCTATTAGTCATTAAAAAAAAAGGTATTTATTAAAATTTTATTAAATAATTAACCGTTCGGTTAATATATTTATATATAAAGTTTGGTGTAATAAAAGCTGTTTATGACGACAAAAATTAAACAACTTCTACAAACGAAGTTTACTTGTATAATATTATTAAACAATAATATATAATATTACTAATATATTACCTTTCAGTAGTCGAGTTTATAATCTTTGCTGATCTGCTTAGATATGAGTAGATTATTATTTGTAGCTAGTTTTTTAAAACTTTTAAAATTGTGTTGATAATAAGACCTTTTTTAAAAAATTTTTAAGCATTTTGATATTATTAGTTTTTAAAGAAAAGTGAATTAAAATAAATACATAAACGTTTCTTAATTTTAACCTAAAAAGGAACAAGGAACCCTTTAAAGCTTATGCCAAAGGTAAAAGTAAAGAAACTATAGAGTTGTAAAATAATTTTTTTTTAATTATTGTTTTAATTAGTTATGTTTTATAATAATATTTTTTATTAATGGTGTATTTAAAATATTTTTTTGGGCCACAGCAGTGAGCTTGTGTCGCGATTAAATTAGAGACATAATAAATAAAGCTTTATAGCTGTTTAGATAGTTCAACCCCGTCGCTTTAAGAATTCTACTATAATAATTATTTTTAATATTATTGATACATTACCAAGTATTTATTTATTTCTTATTTAGTTGTAATGCACACGTAAAAAATATATTTTCTCTTCGTCTCTTGCAGGTAAATAAATTGTCTTCTTTTCTGGTGGCATCAATTTGCTATATTCTTTATAATAAAGCGCTGATTTTTACGTGTTTTAATTCTTTTGCTTTCGATTATTGTTCTGCGATCCTCTTGAGCTATTCCTACTACCTTAGTATCCTTAGTCCTCGTTTAGTTTTTTTTTACCTACAATGTAATTCTACGTTCTTTGCTATCTAGCTTGATGGTACATACAAGCGGCATTCGCTCTCCAACTCTGCTGACACTGACGTATATTATAACTCAAAATTAAACTGCAGTAGCTATTAGATAGGTGCAAACATGTCTTTATATCCTTAAAAAATGGGTTGCAAAAAAAAATGGAAAATTAACTATAAATCCTACTAAATGCCATGTAATGATCATAAAAAAAAAAGAAAATAGCGAATAATTAACAGCTTTTCCTCGGTGCAACAAGTAAAATACCATGGCGTAATTAATTAGTTCAAACTTAACCGAAAGCATCATATTAATTATCTTGTTAAAAAAATTAAAAATATAACTTCTGCTTATATCCTCTTATATGCAAAAAAATTCAAATCTTTAAAATAAACTCCTTAGATATGAAGCTATTATTAAAGACTAATCAAACACCTAGTAGCTGGCCCCCTCCGAGGTTTTGTAAATCTTAATTTTTAAAAAAGGAAACACTTAGGTACAATGGACGACAAATAATTCATTAACACTGTTCCTCATTAATGCAGCGGTTTAGATTATTAACTCATAAGTAAATCTTCACCATTATTTTTTAGTCAAAAACCAAAGTAACTAAAGCAAATCTCATATGCATCAGCGTCTGAATTCCAAAAAGAGTTTATATTATCTATAAAATAAATTTTGCGTTAAAACAAAAAGATTTAATTGAAGAATATTTAGGACTTAACTCGCTTTATCTATATATTGGAGTACAAAAAGTTTTTGAGATAAGTTTTCTACCTATCATCAAAAGGGCATTAATTATAAACTAAGCAATTACAATTAATGGTTTGAGCTATAGAATTGCTCTATAAAAAATTTTTATCCAAAGTTTAGAATTGTTCTTTATTAAGTGCTCTGGTAAAGAAGTCGTTATATACATTTTCTACAGAATTATTTTAAAGTAACCTTGACTTTGTATATAAATATAATATTTTTAAGTAAAAGTAATCTTTTTACATTAACTATTACAAGGTGGCTAACGCATAAACTCTAATATTTTTGAAAACTGTTACTCATATAGAATAAATTATAAGAGACATAATTATTATATAAAGTTCCTTACTTAAAAAAAGTTTATATGAAGAACCGAAAACAATTTTATTTAAATAGAAAAGAAATATTTTAAAGTTCAAATTATTTTAAATAAGGTTTAATATTAAAAAAAGTAATTTATAAGCTCTATTAAAAGGCTATATAGTATATTCCTAGTAAAAAATTTATTTATTAATTAGTAAATTTTAAATAATATAAGTAGTCTTTATAGATTTAAAATTTCATAAGGGTTTAATAATATCAGTTGCTTTAAACATATTTATATAAACATTTTTTCATTCTTTAAAACTGGTCTACGATGGGTATATTAAAATACAGTTTTCATTAGCTTAATATTTTAAGAATCCTTTTACCATATTAAAAAAGTTATAACTTTATAAAGAAACAATTTTTTACGTATATATTTCCTATACTACTTGAATGTTTCTCTAATCAATATATAACTACGTGCTTTCTAAAAAGCACTTTAAGAAGCGTTTGCTAAGAAACAACCTAACATCTTTTCTAATTATGTATTAGTTTATTAAGTATATCAAAGTTTGCGGAGATATTAAATGTTTACTTATAATCATTTATAAAAAATTATTGTAAATGTTAATTTTTTTATTTATTAAACTATGTACTTTTGGCGTGATGTCAGGGGTCTTTCATTTCCTTCACAAAAATTTTCATTAAGTTTTTCCTACCAGGTTTGAGTATAAATATTAATGAGAATAAATAATGTCAAAGAAGAAAATTATCATAAATTCATATAGTTTTATATACGCAATGCAGCAGAAATGGATATATAATTTTATTAAGCTTTAGATAATAACATTAAATATATTACTAAAACTAAAATAAAAACTTTTAAGGTCAAACAGATATTTTAAAACAGTAACACCATTTTTCATGCTATGCCAAAACTGAATAGCTACTGGAAGTACAAAAAAACCAAGGAAAAATAAGTATTTTTTAAAAAAAATAAAAAAATTTATCCAAGTTATCTTTTACTATGTTGTATAGTTTTTGAGATATTTAATAATATTATAGTTGTTAACCTTTACATAAAAAAAAGTAAAAGTAACACGTTTTTACTTTAAAATTTAATCTTCTCTAGTTTATATTAACTATCATTATTTTGTAAAGTATCATTTCTGCTAATAGCTGCAAACATAAACTACATTTATACAGTCTTTTGGAGTTTCTGAAAGCTCTTTAAATATAGCAGAGCGCATACTCTTTACGTAGATGCATATTTTTTTTGCAAAAGGCGCTCAGCAGTGGGCAATGTTATAAAAGTAAACTGAGATCGATTTTCAAGGTATAAAGAAAGAAAAGAAAAGTTTTTACTTAAAATGCTTTCATCATAAAATAGGCATAAAATGCTCGGCGAAAAATGTTTAACCAACCCAAACCCTAACCCTAACTCTTGAGCCTTAACCTTAACCCTAACTGGTCTAAAGCGAAAAATATTTGCTTAAATTTATCGAAGATGGCGAAAAAAGAATAAAAAAAAAAAGTTACCGAAGTGACATTGTGGTTTTTTTTTATATAGATTATCCTAAAATGTATTAGTAAGTCAGCTTCTTCATTGTAAGCAAAAGAAATTAAAATTACACCTTATTTAATATAAGTTATGCCTTAGAGTAGGTAAGTTTGTGCAATGCTTCGGGGAGAGAAAGTAAAATAACGATTCTTATTGTGCTTCATACTTTATATATTTTTTAAAAAAAAATTGTGAACGAAGTTAAGTAGTGTGATAGAGATGCCAGCGCTTAGTAGAATTAAAGCTCACTTATAAATTTAAGTTTCCTGCTAAGCTGGTGACTGGGTTTCAGCCATTATGCAAACTTGGGATGGTCAAACTAGTTTATCTGCGACCTCTTAAAAGCAAATATTTTTAAATAGATAACAACTGTAATTAGAAACCGAGTTAAAACACGATAATCTACTCTAAATGATATACAAACTAAGATTACTACAAAATGGATTTATATCACAAAACACAATAAAATAGATATAAAACATAAAAAATATAATTAAAAAATTAAACGCAATAACACAATAACACGAAACAATATTTCTATAAAAAAATGATCCTAAAATTGATTTTTGTGTATTTGTGACATAGGATAAAAGCTATGATGTCACAGTACTATTTTATAATAACTTTTAATAAATGTAAGTTTGTTTTCTTTATAAAATTTTATGGGTTTTCCCACTTAAATAATTTTTAACGGTGCTGGATTATAAGCAATTCAGAATTGGCAACCCGGAGAAGTTCTTTCTACGGCAGGGCCTTAAGGCCTGTGAAAATTTGTAGTGATGTAGTTAGGAACAAATTCGTCTTTTATTTAATTTAGACTATGCAACTTTTCAGTTTTATGTACCAAGCTCTTTATAAGATCCTTTAAAAAGTCTGAATTTTTAAAAATCACCATATATTCACTAAAAAAAACTGCTCAAAAATTTTCTGGATAATTGTAACATCACAAAACAATTAATAGATGAATTCCACAAAAATTAAAAAAAAACTGATAGAAACCTTTTCTTTATGATTCATTATTTTATTTGGCACATAGTCTTAAATAAAATAAAATTATAGCTAATGAAAAAAGCATGGTGATAAAGCTTACTAAGAAAAAAAGGCGTTAAACATTAAATAGCTGAAAATTAGTAATTACAGTTTTCTAATAAACTTTTTCCTTTAAAGGTTTTAGTAATAATTATTTTAAACATTCGCCCGTTGTACCATATACACCGTTAGCTTAATGGATGCTGAATATGCTTAGTTCATAATATATATATAATAAATATATTTTCAAAATTTCCGGGGTTTTATACACTCAACATAGTCGTGATAATATTAATAATTTACTATATTTTATAATCCCAATATCAATAGTGTGAACAAGAAACTTCTGCGTTTCTACGTTTTTTCTTGTCGCTTCTTTAACGCATATTACCAGTAAATATTTAGTTTGAGAACAATTTCTATTAAGTAACTGTACCTGCGCTATGAAATTAATATACCGTAGTTGTTTTATCTAGTCTCAATATATATTTTTTTTAATTCGTTATACAACAAATAAACCGTAAAATGTACTGCCTTTTTTCCTTATAATATTTTAAAGCGAATTACGTAAAAATATAAAATATTTTATACTTTGTAATTGACTTTTATTAATGGTTTGAAATTTAATTTTATAAGGAATCTCTAAAACAGTTAATCAAGGTTATTAAGAAAAGTAAATATATTATCAGTATATTTAAGTAAATATCTACCCCTCAAAGATTTTTTATAAAAAAAACTCCTTTACTATAAAAAATTAACTTATTTACGAAAGAATTAATTTTATTTTGAAGTAAAATTACAAATAAAGATAAAAAGATCACTACTCGCTTCATGTTCTCATCTCTTGGTGAATCAGTAAAATAACTTATAACTATTATAATTTCAAGTAGCAATAATTGTAATATTTATAATCAATTTAGTTATAAAGCTTAATTAATATATTTTTTAAAGGTATGGTGTGTATAACTAGTCCATAAACATATATTAGTGAAATTAATTAAAATATGCCATAAACATTTTTTTAGTGGTAAGAAATTTATATATATTTATACATATATGCAAAGTTAAGAGGTTTACTTAACAGTCGAAGGATTAGAATGATAAATGTGAAGATATTTTGTAACAAGTCCTCATAATAACTACCATAAATATAACATTTCTCATGAACCACAAGATTTTAGACGACATTTTTCTTCATTTTTATTTTACAATAATATTTTCTTGTCTCAGCACATTTTCGGCGCACTAAAAGATGCTATACATAAACTTTCAGCTTTAAAGTTTTTAGAGAAATCAAATGTGTGGTGGAAATAGAACACTCAGAACTGAAGTAATGGTGAGTGAAATGGTTAATAATAGAAGGTTTTTTTTAAACATAGTTTTAAATATATCAAGGACAAAGTAAATATTTACTAAACTAAAGTGAGAGTCTTTCTTTATAAAACAAATTTTTTAACCAAAATAAAAGTTCTTGACCGATTTAATAATAGAGTTTTAATAGTTAAAAAATTTTTATCTTAATTACTTCGACTTGAAATACTTAAATGTTAATTTGTTTATAGAATTAGATTAAAAGTAACTTCTTCGATTACTTTAAGGTATGCCTTGTTTTATAATTTAGTTTACTTTTGCGGCTAAAACCCCTACATTTGTATACACTTTATTTTGCTTTGGACAACCCCAGATTGGAGTAAAAATATATCAACCTACTTAAAAAGTTTTACATACTGACTTATATATCTAATATTTATCATCTATATCTATAACTTAAGGAGAGTTATAAATCTACGCTTTAACATGTGTTTATCTCTATTTATATTAAACTTTAAAGTAATAATGTTTCGATTTAGTACCCTCTAATAATTGAAAAATAACCTTTTTTTTAGAGTTCTGTAGTTTTATAGTTGTAGTTGCTATTTTAAACCACAGGAGCTGGAGACTTCACTTTTTCATATAAGCATACCGGCTAACTCCCGTCTTCAAATTATCGGTACGTTAACAAGAAATTCCAATCAATATCGGTTTTCAAATGAGTAAAATTTTTTTACTACTGTATCTAAATCCCAGTAGGCCATGATTTGAATCTTGAAGGGCAGAAACGAAGTAGTTAATGATCCCCCTTTTTTTAACTCTCTTCTGTTAAAATAGACATAAAAAAAGCTAATGTGCACTAAAACAAGCCACGAGGGCAAACATGAGGTAAGAGAGAAAGGAAGTGTCCATTTATCAGCTATACATCATGTGTATTTAAGTTACTTAGCTACTGTACTGTTTCATTTGTGATGAGAAGCAAAAAAAAAGTAAAACCATATTAATATGGTAACACAAGAATCGTTTAAAATAATTATAACCAACGCTTTATTGCTAGTAGATCGTAGATAAACCTTTAATAAATATATTAGATAGTAGGTTATAACTACAACTCTTTAGTAAACACTCAAATGGAGGATAGATCTAGCAGAAATCTTATAATGATTTTCAAAAAAGGCTCGCCGCGCTATATGTATATATATACTAGTAACTAATACTATTCTATTAAGTACCTATGCTATATACCTCGCTATGTACTATAGTAGCAAGCACTAATGGAAAGAGCCTAAACTCAGTCAAAATACTTGAACAAGCACAAGCTAGTACCTAGTAACAGGCACTCACTGGCTCGATCGTTATAAGAAAGCTTAACAACCAGCTAGCTAACTACATATATCCGTTTAGTAGTATATAGCGCGAGCACGGCATCTCGTGGACTGGGGATAGTGTTAATGCAGTCACTCATGGTATGCGCCTTTCTAAACAAAAGTCTTCGCACGCGGTTAGTGACTTACCAGCAGGAGCACGCATGCTACTTAGTTGCTTCCGTCAACCAGTGTTACAATAGATAACTAGTTGAGTTCCGCAGCTCGTCCATTGCTTTTCACTGAGGATTGTCGCCGGACGGCAACTCTAGTATACGCTCACGACTGTAGATAGGTTACTTTTGTCACACAGGTCATCGGGCGAGCTATAATATGCTAAACTCTTAGCTTCGTTGCTAGTACCTAACGTTTTAGATTAGACTCGAGATAGTAGTAAGAGTCCTCCAGATCCTAGGAATATAACACTAGCCTAGTGAACCTGTTCACTGCGCGGCTTTTACCAATATTAAGAGCATACCTTTTGGTACGTAACGGTAAGCCTACGTCTCTCCACAGTAGTATACATACCTCGACCCGCATCAATCAAGCAGGGTAACCATATTCACGGCAATTGTTTGGTACGTAATCTCTTAAGGTTCAAGTACTATTATCTTCGTCTTAGCTTAAGCGACCCAGTCGTAGTAGAGCGAGTACTAAATACCACAAGATTTTATCTAATGTACACATGTATACTAAGCCATCTTTGATGGCATCCCTTAGTCTCACTTCTCTGCCAAATAAGAACCGAGAGAAAACGGGAATAGCACACGCAGCAATCGTGTAGACATAGGACCGATCTTTTTCGGCCGCTTATACGATAACCTTTATTTATACCGCGGATTGGCGATAGTTTATCCTGTTAAAGTGTGTACGGAATTAAACGATAGCACAAGTAAATAGCTAAGAATCGTGTATCCACAAACATTCATTTCTCTGTTCAGTTCGCTAAGCTATCTATTGATTGAATGCATAAGACTTATCTTCTGAAGTTACAGTCGAGTTGCGGAACTGAGATGAATTCATGCACTCAATTGACTAATTTATCCAAAAGCAAGTTAACTAGCTCGCTCTCTATATACGAAGTTCTGAGCTCCTTAAATATATATAGTAAAAGTACTTTTTTGGAAAAGTCAATTTTTCGTTAATTTTAAATTATTTTATTTTTTACAGTATTATAATTATACTTAAATTTATATGATTTAAATTATTATTTTTATTCATTCATTTTCTTATTTAATTTATATACTATTGACGAGAGCCGAAACTAAGCCAAGTTCCTTGCTCCAAGAACTAGCTGATATAGAGTATAAGCACTATCTACGCATGTGATCAAAATAGTGTGATCTTGTTAAACCTGATTAGATAGGGAATGTCAGTACTCAACGCTAAGCTAAAATTAAGCTAAATAGTTTGTATGTTACCCATCTGTGTATGCTTTAGTGTTAGCTATAAACTCATTTAATATGACTATCAGGGTTTAGTCTCTTGTATGAATGCATGAGAGAACGATAACGCACGTCATACAAATAAATGTAAAATGGAACATGTTAAAGACTTTATCAATATCTGATTTTACAAATTTCAAAATCATGTTTTTAAATACGACTATAAGAACCTAGAGCTTTTCTAAGTAAAGTACAATGTAACTCCCATAATAGAGCTTCAATTTGTAAGGTAGTATAATCACGATTATATGGTTGGTAAATAGTTTTAAATTAGTACAATATTGTATACTAGTCATTGTTGTTACGAGATAATCAAAACTCAGCCATAGAGCTCACTGGATGTAAAGCCTCATAAGAGTAGAGGATGACATGATCCGATGCAGATATTGTTGCATTCATGTTTCATTACACTTTAGCATGGTACCAATCAGCTTGGTTCTATCGCAACACGAGGAAGACCTCTGATAATAACCTAAGTCTGGACGCTAATTTTAATAGAAAAGGTAAAATCTTTTTTTGATATTTTTACGATTAAGGGCCAAGATCCCTAACAGTAATCCTTACGTCCATTTTAACTCAACTAAGGAAGTTAAGATGAAATACAACGATCTAAGTAACGACAATGCTTAGAATGCTAACCTTAATAGCACCAACTTCTACAGTTGCCAATGTGTTTATTATCATACCACAAAGGACTTATCTTCTGCAGTCGCAGCAAAGTTTAGGTTGCCTTCGCTCACCCCGCGTTAAAAGGGTATCAAAATATGTTTAAGTTAGATCCTTGCACAGGACGTGAAAACAACAACGAGACTAGTTTCCTGTCTATTATAAAGTCATTTTAAAGTATTTTTAAACTATTTATCAACCCTAAGTTATTTAGCCTAGGTATAATTGAATCCTCATAATTTTAAAGGCACTAGTCAACTGCCAAAAACCTGTTGATCATTAATCTAAGTTATCTTTAAAGATGTCAAAGCTTAGGATAAAGTTACATTTATAAAAATAACTAACAGTCTAGACATGTTAGCTAGTTAAATGTTATACCAAAGTATAACGAAAAAAAAAAAAGTAAGAGTAAAGGTTTCCTCTTTGTTTCAACTGATGACCTGTTAGAACGAAGTACAGGCGAACTTAAGGTCGTCCCAGAGGATACTGCCGGCCTTTCCTGGATCACAATATATTAGAAAAGAGGGTTAAAGTGTTTTTCTTTTAGGTTTTCACTTTTTTTTCAGAGAAAGAAAGTCAAGATTACTTATAATAGGCCTATACTACTTTTATGCATTTGGATATATTACTTTTTTTTTTATCACTACCTATAAGCTAATATTGTGGTTAATGACAGCTTTTCTTTTCAAGTAAAAATTTTGATTTTGATAGTCCGAATTTCTATAAAATTTTGTAACAATTTGAGATAATATAGGTTATTATTATTTATTTTCACATTACATAGAAATATCCGAGATCAATTTTTTTAAGGCAAAGCATATAGAAGGCCTTTACTACGTCAAGTCCAGTATAACTTCGTTAGTGTTTTCTTTCAAGCGTTAAGAGATTTCTTTGGATCTTTTATAGTTTATAAAAGACGTGCATTAAAAAAGAAAAATTAGATTCAAAGCTTACGTAAGTTAACTTTGAATTAAAGAATTACGTTTCAATAGTAAAATAGTCACTAGATAAAATGTTTAATATGAAGTTATAACTTATAACATTAGCTTGGGATATTTACAATTGTATTAAGTTTATAAATAATTATTGAAATCTATCGAGTGGAGCAGGTAGTTACTTTATATCGGTTATAACTTTCCAACGACAAGGGGGTCTAAGTACTCATTTTCATTATATATTTATAAATAACTATGAAAGGATGTTACCCACAGATGACTACTAAGCTATAAATTATAACATAAATATATATTACCGAAAAAAAAATAAGTAATAATTAATTTATAAGCTGTATTAAACTCCGCCTTAAAAATAATTTAAATTAAAAAAAAAAAAGCACAAAACAATATAAACATATATTAATAAAGTATAGTATAAATACTTTTATTACTGTATAGAAATTGTTTAAAAATAATAAAAAATCTATCTTATAAAGGGTTTTATCACTTACTGCTATTAAAAATAAATTATCTTAATACGTATTATATAGAATAATACTAAAAGAGGAATAGGTATTGAAGCTGACTGTATGCAGTGTAAAGCTCCTGCCTATAAAAGGAGGGTTAGGAAGTTAGAAGCGTAGTTATTCAATAGACCAATTTCCCCCCTCGCAGTTAATAACTGTAACAATACTTTCTAATTCCTAGGTTACTACTTAGTAAGGATATGAATTGACAAAAATTGGGAGCAGGTGACCTCTGTATACTATCCTAGCTTTTAAATATATAACGTAGTAATAAAGACCACCCTTCTCGTACAATCAACTCCTTTACTTTTAAATAAAACTTAAATGGGAGATGTACCGAACCTTAATACTACAGTCATCTGAGTAACCCAAAATGTACATAATATATCATATTTATTTTATTTTTATTTTTTTATTAGACTAGCAACTATAAGAGTTACGAGTAAAATGAAAAACTGCTTAATTTCTCCTAGTGAGAAAGTAAGGGAGGGCTGGCCGTTTCCCCTAAAGGGACTGCCTTTATAGGCCAAAAATATTGAGCCCTCCAAAACTAACAAATCCTCTGTAAAGACAATTTTTTTAATAGCTTAAAAATAAATCTTCTATATTTTTAACTATGAACATATAAAAGTTATAAATAAACTTAAGATTTTAGTACTTTATATTAAATGTTTTTATAACGCTATAATTACTATCATTTACTGTAATGTTATTCTATAACTATCACTATATTATTATAGGTATTGTAGTTATCGTTATAGTTTTGTATACCGTTATTATCAATGGTGTGATTATAAAATTTTTTTATTTAAAGTTAGTTGTCCACACAATAAGGTGTTTTCAATTAAGAAGTAACTATAACCCATTACAGGAATCTTTAACTACTATTAAGTCTTACTAGATAAGTGCCTAGTATATTACAAAAAAATGCTTCAGCTTCGCTCTTACGTTGTAATTTAAAAAATTTTATAAAAAGAAGGGCTATAATAACATTACTAAAAGACTGTTTAATATTAATTGTAGTCTATGAAGGAGGCATAAGCAGCTAATACAACTAATAACTGTTCTAAATATGGCCGGTAAATGTTTAATTAGTGGTTAAGGTCAAGATTAACGTAGTATTTCTGCATATTTAAAGTTTTAAAGTAAGCTTTTCAAATTAGTTTGTGTTTAAAATAAAGTTTAAATTTATTTAGAGATATTTAGTAGTACTGAATAAAAATCTATTTACTTAGTGGTCTTTTAGCACAAAGTTTTCTTATGACTTTTTTTTTACTTAAACGCCATTTGGAAGTTTTAGTTTTATACTGTTCTATTCCTATAGATTAAAACTTTAAACACTATATCTGGGCAACTAGTCTAACTTTAAGGCAGGATAATAGAGACGCGAAACAATTAGTGAGAAAGGCAAAAAAACGCGGAGCTAAAAGCTAGCTAGTCACAAACGTTTTGTAAATATATATATCTATATACTTTACATGTGTGGTGCTATTAACTTTACAGCTACCTTATTAACATCATTCAGCTAACCCTCTCCTTATTGAGTCGCAAATCAATGCCGTAAGGAGATTAACTTCTAAACAGTTTTTTATTTTTAACGGCATTAGGTGGTTAACTTATTTATTTCATGAGAAGAGACCTGAAGTAGAGATAAATCTTTAATTATTTCTTCCTTTCTTTGCTTTCAGTGGAGAATGGCATGGGGTTTTCCGGGATTAACCGTTACTTACCACTTTGTTTACTAACCTTAAATTAATAAAGCTTAAATAACTACAAAAGTTATTAATCTCGATCTACAGTAAATAACAGTGCCACCTGTTAACAAAGCTAAGAAAATTTTCGCGGTAGGAGAAGTATAATAAGATAGATGGTAATAAGGACTCCTGGAGAATTAAAGATTTAATAATAAACGCTATAGTTCTGTTTTTACTCGGACCATAAATTATTTATTAATAAATATGCTCGCAAGAGAAAATTTATATAATGCATAACAGGTCTTTTTTCTTTTCTTTTAAATAATAATGTAAGTTCATGATGTAAATTTGTAATACACACCTAAGTTTTCCCAATATATGAGCGAATGAAGTTTAACTATCAAGTAAATTTGAAAAAAATTTATAATTTTTAAGCCAAAGATAAGGCTGGCTGTAACGAGCCTGAGATCGTATGGTTCTATGAAGTTTGTAAAGAGCATTGTGACAAACAAACTCGGACAAAAAGAAACAATATACGTTTTAGAACTAGAAATTAGGACAAATCTTAGAAGTAAGGTTCTTAAGAAGGATAATACAAACTTAGAAATTAGAGCAGGAAGAGGCAAATAACTATGAAAAAGAGACAGAATAACGGGAAAAGGACCACCTCAAATACTTGTTCGGGCAAAATTAGGAATCACAGATATGCATTTAAAAAAGCATGTTAGAAAATAGCCTTTAACTATGAAATAATATTGCTTTCGTAGAAAAAACCTTACAGTGCAATAAGATTAACAAAAGGACTATTACATTAGTTACAGTTACATAATCTTATTAAAAAAGAACTGAGATGGGAAATTAATAATAACAATTTTGTTGAAATTAGCAGAAGAAATTATTATGGTCTTAAGACTATTATAGCAGACTTATAGTAGTTTTTTGTGTTATTTAGTAATAATACAAAAAATTAATTACACTCTACCACCTTGAACTTATTATATCAATGTTTTCATTTTACTAGTTTTAGTAAGAAAAAAGCTCTACTTGTATTAATATAAGAATGCGTTTTACTCAACTCTATATTATCATGAATATGAAGATAAGATAACTACTCTTATTGAAATCCCAATAAATATAGTATATTTGATAAACATTTCTTTTCTTTATAAAGTTATATTATGAATTATGATTGAAGATAACTAATAAAAAGTCAGTTTAAAATAGAATCGGTTTAACTTTCGTTTAATGTTGATTTCAGAACTTTTTTGAAAGCTATAAATTAAGACTTCCTATTATAAATTACGTAATAAAAAAGACGTAGTTATTTAAACAAAGTAATATCATTAGATATTATTAACGTAACTTTTTGACAGAAAAAAAAAATTAATAATATTTAAAAAATAGTTTTTGTTCATACGAAGGTTGGGCTCATTGCAAGCTTGTATGTGAAGTTGTAAGTATAATGGAGACCTAATTAGAGAATGCTATTATACTTAAAGACCACTAGGAATCATCTACAAGTCTTCTGCTCTTATAATACAAGTTAAATTTTTTTATTATTATTCAAAAACGTATAATAAATAACATTTTTAAAATGGTAAAAGTATATTACGTGCTTGGTTTTATGTTTCGTATTATTTGTGTTTTTTTTTATTATTAGACCTATTACTAAACAACATTAATAAGTTATTTAATGAGGGTTTTAAGTTATACTTCAGTGACGTATTATTTTTATATTCGTAAACATTTTATTACGTGTATTTAAATTTTCGTAAATTTATTTTTTAATACAGGTTTAATGAACAATTCTTTGAGCTTTAAGTACTCTGCCTTAATACCTCAACTTGTTTATCAAAATGATGATAATCTCTCTTACTTTATGTTTGATAACTTTATTTAGCAAAGAAGCGCTTTGTGAAGATCGGTGTACAAACTTTAATAATTTCCCAACATTGTAAGTATTAATTATATTTTCACTTAGAGACTATCTATGACAAACATAGTTTAAATATAACATTACTTCATTTTTAAAAAATTTTTTTTTTTTTTTGCCGACTATTTTCGTAAGCTATGCAGAAAAGTTTGTAAGCTCAAGCAACTACTTCCTATTTACAAATTTAACACTAAAGGCGTGACAGCTTAATTCTAAAAGTTTAAAGATTTAAAGTAAATAGATAGTTAATTCTGCATTATGGCTGCTTAATTTTTACAACGATTATATATAAGATCTAGTAAAATATAATGTTTTGACTTTTGTATATTTCTTATGTAGCTCTCTCTCTGTATTCAGTTTTTTTCAGGTATTAGTTTTTATTAAGCGCTCAACTATAATTTTAGAATTTCAATTTAAAACTTAAAATCAAATTTAATTACTAATTTAAGAATTTAATGTTGTTTAGGTAAAGTTAATTATTATTATTTAAAAATTATAAGTATTTATTTAGTTTAAGAATATTAATAACAGTTTATTAAAAATTATAGGGACTTATCTCGTTGTTCTATTAAACGTTTTCAAAGCAAAGAGTCTCATCCAAAAGTATTGGCATTGTAAGCCAGCTCCTTTTACTTCATATATTACAAATTAACGTCACATTGAGATTTCTATCCGAGAACCAAATTGAGTTTTTACGTAAAGAAGCTTTTCGAGGATTCACTTCTTTAACTGAACTGTAAATAATTGAATTTCCATGTAAAAATATTAAGACTTCATAAATAAGAATAGGATTACAGCTTAAGTTACTTTACTTCCTAAGGATAGTTTTTCTACTTTTTTCTTTAACCTTAATTTCTTTTAATTTGCAAGAGTTTTATGTTTTCTGGGTTTAAATAAACTTTTTTTCTACTTAGGTTCTTTTATCTGTAACATTATTTTACCCATTAAACTGTTTTTTATTAAGGTTTATTTTTTAGGCGAAAATAAATATAATGCAATAACTTAGTCCAAATTTATAAGCACAATAAACGTTTATTTACGTTTTGTTCATTTTCTAATTGAGATGGCTACATAACAACCAGTTGAAGTCATTGGGCAACAATATTTTTAACAATCTCGATAATTTGCAAGTACTGTAAGTTTTACATTTAAGCGTGTCAAACTTTTGGTTAATTGTGGTAAGTAAAAACTTATAATTATTTTTTTGGTTTCTTCTTTAGATATCTAGATAACAACAGGCTTGAGTCAATAGCGCCGGATACTTTTTTCAATTTGACGAAGCTGAAACTCTTGTAAATTTTAAAGTTTAATAAATTTATAACCTGTTGTTAAGCTAAGTTTCAAATATGTTGATATCTTATTATTATAAAGAGTATATTTTTTGACAGTGGATATCTAATATATACTTTATCTCTTTTTTTAAAGTTTAATTAAATTTTTATAATTTTTTATTAATGTTATTTGGGAAGGTGGCTGGATAACAACAGACTCACCTCCCTGGGAGATGGTATTTTTAAGGATCTCGTTGCTTTAAGTGAACTGTTCTCTCTCTTTTCGTTTAATTATTATATATATTTATTTTTATGTGGTTTCCCATTTTCTTTATTAATTATTTCTATAGTCAATTTTTAATATTTAAAATGAATTACTAACATAACTTTAATTATTAATAATTATTTAATAACCAATCATTAAATTCAAAGACGGTTAGTTGGTAATCTTCTTACTGCCGTAACTTCTAATTTATTCAATGCCCAGGCTACTCTGCAGCACTTGTACGTGTAGTAATTAAAATTTTTGAATGTCGTATAGATGGTCTAATAAAAATAGTAACTTAACATAAACGTCAGAAATAAACAAACATCTGTTTAACTTTGGCTCTATGAAAACTATTTAGGTCCATTTTTAAGACTATAAGTTAATAAAAAAAGTTAGGAAGAAAGTATGCTAACTTTTTTACCTACTGAAAAGAAATAAATTTTTAAGTAAAATTTCATAAGTAATAATACTTAACTTTACACTTTATCATAACGCAGAGCACTCGGCTACAACCAAATTACTTTCATCGAAGAATATTCATTTCTAAAACTAACCAACTTACAATCTTTGTAAGACACTAATAATTTTTTAAGCGCATACCAGCTTATAGGATTGTTTTCTTATCTTATTTAAGGGATATAAGCTATAACAAACTTGCTTCAATAAATAATAAACACTTTAAGAACCTTTCTGAGTTGGTGGATTTGTAAGTCTATTATTGCTTAATAACAGTGAAAAAAAAATAAATATTCCTTTAAAAAAAGCACTACTTGCCTTATAATTTTTCCAAATACCAAAAAAAAATTGTTAAAAATTACTAAAATTTCAGGTTTCTTATTAGTTCTGAAATTTTGCATATAGAGTCTTATTCTTTTTCCGAATTGAATATGTTAACTTTACTGTAAGTTTTTGCTTAATCGTAGATGCTACCTAATAACCACAGGATTATTTTTACAGAGACTTGAGTGATAACGGTATAACTGAAATAGGTCTTAACGCTTTTCCTAACAATGGCTTGCAAATGTTTAAAATTTGTTATAAAAAATCTGTATAATGCTTCTAATTCTCTTGACAGAAAACTAACGCTTAATGAAAATTTGAACTGTTGCTCTCGGGTTCTTTACCAGGACTATCCTTTTTACACCAGCCAACGCTGCACTCAAGAAGGAAATATATACTTACTTAGTGATTTTTCAATAGACAAATGTAATTTCGAGCCTGAGAATTCCGTAAAGGAGAAAGTTGGAATACCACCAAGTGGTTTTAACGAAATGACAACAGAGAGGGACTCTCCAATTATGGCCTCAAAAGGAAGCAAAATTATTACTTTTATTTATTTAATTTTAAAAATATTTTTACACTTGTAAATAAATTTAAAAGAATTTTTATGAAAAGAAAAAGGAATGTAACCTGCCCTTTTTCCTTTTTACTATTAGAACTATATGATTTCTAACAGCTTAAATTTGCCTACGGTCTTTTGTTTCATGTTAGTAGGGTTAGGGTCAGGGTCAGGGTTAGGGTTAGGGTTAGATGTAATGATAATCTTTGCAAACAAAAATTATCATAAAGCTTCTTGAAGATACTCAAAATATTTCTTTTATCAACAAACTTTCGTATGCGGTATAGAATAGTTTTATTAATAAAAGTTTTTTCGCTAAAATCTCCAGAGGTATCCTTGAATCAAGCTTGACTGATTGTTCAAAAAAGTATCTTGAATCAGGATCCTTTCTGCTGCCTGGGCTTCTTCAGTGGAATTTGAGGGCACTTGATAAGCGAAAAAGCGAAAAGTTCTAGAAGAGGTCTTTTCAGTCTCTTTTATACCTTTTCAGGTTTATACTCGGAGAGTGGTATCCAGAATAATTAGAAATGTTCGGGAACATTTCATATAAAAAAGCTAATGACTTTAATATTAGGTTTAGGAACATTATAAAAAAGAATCAGTGCTAACTAGCTATCGTCCTTTTCTAATTTATAATGTTCCACTTTCCGAGTTTACGAAACGATTCGAACCCAATAATTCATTGATATTCCGAGGTCTGGAATATCCAATCGTTATAGGGCAATTATTTGTCATAGCTGATATGACATTCGTAGCGAGCGCATTTCTAATCCAACTTCGCCTCGGTCCGTTCGGGTCGTATCGAATATGAAAAAAGAAACGTTTCGTAAAGGTATGGTTGTTATCGTTGTTGTCTTTTTTTGATAACATTGAGAAAGCGTATCTAAATATCACATATAATCTTTTTTTGGAATGTCCCCTCTCCATTAACCTTGCAAAAAGTTTGGTACAACATGATACAAAATCCTCGCGAAAAGAATTTTGTCGGTAATATTTAGAAACTAAGCTTCTCACCATACCTTTTACAACTCCTGGCGGATGTGCCGAATGAGGGGTAGGATATAGAAATAAATTTGTATCCTTTTCCGCCGATGTTGTCCATAACATCGTACCATCCGTATGAATACAGATGTCGAGGAATTGTAATTTACCATCCTTCATAGATCCTTTGGTTCATTTTAGACCAGAAATACTGTTATGGATGGCCAGCATTTTTTTCTCTAAGAATCTCCCATTATCTTTTAAAATCACCAATGCATCATCCAAGTATCTTTTATATAAGATGACATTGGATTTTAAGAGAGGGTATAATTTGGTAGATTCATAGTAAGCAACATAAAGGGTTGCTATACTGGGGACTGCTGGATCCCCTATAGGAATGCCGTTCGTTTGAATGTAGAGCTTCTCATAGAATTCAAAATAACCAGTACTCAGAATTAAACGAAGAGCTTCTACAAACAAACCACCATGAATTGGTACAAAATGTTCTAGAATATATTTTTTAATCTCTTTATATGCTTCCATGGGGGAATGGAAGTATATAAGGCCGAAATATCTAGAGACATTAGTTCATGATGAGACGACAAAATGGTACCCGGAATAGCAGTCAGGATATCATCAGAATTCCTGATATAAGAAGGGATGGTGGAACCATTTCGACAGACCAGGAATAAGTGTATTAACACACGCAACTAATGGTCTAATGTCTGGTGCACATCTAGGAAAATCTTTTTTGTGTACTTTGGCTAACCCGTAAAAATAATAAAGTTTAGTCTTATCCAGATGATGTAAATTGATTCTGGTCAGTTTCATAAATTCATTATTTTTATCCAACGTTCTTTTTACCTGCTGATAAAAACCAAGAATCTTATCTCGACGCGTTGTCAATATCTCCTCTTTATTGCGCTTCTGAATTTCGAAATAAGAAATTTTTATTTGTTAGATGGTCGCTACACCATTTTACATACTGTATTGTGGTCATTAATGCAGGGCCTTGGTTTTTATCAGTATTGATCACTTTCAGATATTTGTTATTCTTAAATTCCTTTAAGAAAATTGTTTGAGTAGATTCTAAATTCTACTTGAATAGTTTTTCTATTCTTGTAAAACTTTCGAACGTGGAAAAAAATTAACTTTTAGACATCTGAAAGTATCAATAACCTCTCCCGGGACATTGTCCTGTATGAAAGATTTGTTGGACACATTGACATTGCTTTTGACAAAATTATTAGAGAATCAGCAAAGTGGAATGCTAAGCTGATTCCTCTCATCATGTTGTCAAAAACTTCTTCGTAGTCTTTCATGGTTAGAAAAGGGGGTGTGGGACAAAAGTTGAGCGCTAATAAAGATATAAATTGAGTTCCATTTCATTAGTTGTATGAATAATTCTATTATTATCTTTCCAAATATATGAATTTAAAAAGAAAATGGAATTGTTCTGGTTTATCTCTAAAGGCCAGCTTAGCTTAGTACAATCTGAAATATGGTTGATAAAGTCCGAATAAAAAAAAGTTGAACTTTTTTTTACCCATATGAGCAATGTATCATCCATATTTCTTTCATATAATTTTATATAAGGAGAGATTTTATGAAACTTTAAAGCTTCATAATACACTGAATATGAAGTAACCAAGGCTGGAGGCAGCGGAATTAACCATAGGATTCCCCGTTTAGTTCTTGGTAATAACATAACATTAAAGACATTATTATGTAATAAAAGATGGATCGCTTCATAGTATGTACAAAAAAATTTTGGCCTGGAGATCCTTTTAGAAAGAATGCTACAGAAATCCATCAATTTTCTATTGGAATACTTGTATAAAGCGGTTCTATAATGTCTTTACTTTCTAGTTTGATATCTTTTAATAAAGCTAAAAGGTTCTCAGGATTCTTTATAGAAAAGTTTTTCTTGCCCAGTCCTCTTGCCGATTTTGGATGTGACCTGTGCACCTCTACTTTTTACTACGGATTTGCTATTAATAACTTACTTATTTACATGTTTTATTACTACAACGAAAACTTTAATCACTACTCTATTTTAATATATAAACTAAGCCTAAACCAATACTCTTTATATAAATCTGTCTTACTCAATTAACTTTTATATATTAATTTTTATTTTTTACTATATCACTTCATTTACTTATATATATTGCTTAACATGTCTCTTGTTTCTTCTGGTAAAGATCCCGCAGCTTACATCACTGAGATACTAGCCATAAATGAAAAGCTATAAAAAGAATTAAAAATAGCGCAAAAGAGAATTAACGAGCTAGAATCTGTTCCCTTTACAGTTATTAGCAAAAACAAGCTAAATGCTATTTCAATTTCTTACAAACCTGCTCCTTTACCCAATGCCTGCTCAGATTCATTTTCTGGTCCATCTTACAAGGCCAAAGCACTGATATAAACGGATTACCGTCTTTACTGAGTGATTTAACTACTCAAAACTCAAACACTCAGCTTTCCAATCGACAACACCCCACAGAACAGAAAACTCCACATCTCAACTGCGAAAAACTTTCCGGAGACAAGGAAAATGTTTCATCTTAAAGTATTCGTGAGAAACAACGGTGGCCAGGTGTAGTTCTCTATTGCGTATAAGAAACGTGACCATTTTTCTTCTAAAAATATCCTTATTGCTGTCTTCTAATAATTTTCAACTGACCCAGAAAATTATTATTAGAAAGTAATTACGAGTTTTACAGCTTTTGAGAGTGGTACTAAAAGTAATTTTTCCCGAACTTGACAGTAGCGCAGTTGAGGAAGATTTACGCAGTCAAGATTTTCATCCATTAAAGGTTGTTCGTATGAAAGTTATTGGAAAGAACGAAAGGTTCTTATTTTAGTACTCGAACACTCGCCAAAATCTGAAGGCTCGGTATATAAAATAACATCAGTTCGTTATTAAATTACGTTTGAAGGACTCAAGAATTCAAACGTAACTGGCCGGTGCACCGCTGTCAACTTTTTGGCCATAATTATACCTTCTGTACCTCTGCCTTTAAGTGTATTAAATGTGGAAGCAACCAGGAAAATGGTAGCTGCACGAAGACGCCTGATGTCCCTCCGAATAGCGCTAACTGTCAAGGCAAGCACATCATTGACTGTCGAGGTTGCCCTTATCACCCAAGAAATTCTCAAATGCGCACCTCAACAAATCACAACAGAGCCATACTCCCAGCCAATTAATTGCATATCTTCCAAGAATTTTCAAAATAAAGAACTTTTTTCTCAGAAAATATTCACTAGTCCACAAGAAGAGCTACGCAATTGCCGTTAACATAAAGCCAAAGTCAAAGGACTATGAACATCATTTAAATAATATAAAAACGACCATTTTAGCAATGGCAAGAATGTTATATGATCTTCTTCTAAAGTCTTTATGATAACCTCTAAATGTCAGCTAAATATGCTCGCATTTTATTTTGGAACGCGGACGGTCTTTTGTGCAAAAGAGAAGGATTTCAACACTTTCTTAATAGTCAGAAAATTGATAATGCCTTAAAAAGTGAGAACCATCTAACATCAGGACACATCTTATAACTTGTTCTAATTACGAGCTTTACTGACATGGACCTACTTGAGAAAAGGAGAAGCAGCTATTATAATTAAAAAGCAGATAGCTCATTCATTTACACCGCTTGCCAACTTATAACTTATTGAAGCAGTGACCATCAAGGTCAATCTTTATGGCCAAGGGAACATGGTTATCGTTCCTGCATGCAAGTCTCCGGGACTGCTTTTGTTACCTAAAGAACGGGTCAGTATTTTTAACCAACGTGTAACTGGAATTCTTTCCAGGGATTTGAACTGCAAATATCCTTCTTGGAATAGTAAAGTGGGAAACTCTAATGGATTAAACTGTACAAGTACGCTGAAAAAAGAGGCTTTCTTGTTTCCGGTCTTTTAGAACCGACACACATATTTACAAAAGGGGTCTCAGATGTACTTGATATTGCCATTATAAAAAACATAAACGAAATGACTCAAACTTAACAACGCTAGTGGATCTCTCCTCGGACCTTTTCCCCGTGCTTTACGAAATTGGCCTTCAGAGTTTAACCCTTTGAAATATATACAGAGGTATACGGACTGGAATAAATTTAAAGAAGTGATTAAGGAAGCCAACAAGCACAATCCAAATACTTTTGCTTCATCATTTACTCTCAATAATTTGGTGACCCCAACTATTCCAGGGGTCTTTTCAGGTCTCCCTAGGGTTGGGGTTGGCTGTGATAGGAGTTTTGAGGGTTTGAATGTTTTACTAAAAATGTCGTTACAAACACACTCTCTCATGGCTTGTTGGTCAACCTCTGCAGATAAAATTATTGAGACAGGTCTCATTATCAATAAAATATTTTTATAGTTAACGAAAGTTTATAAAGGGTAGTGCTTGTTCCTATACTGGCTCGCCTATAGTATAGTATTAGTACTAATGATAAAGAGTGCTTCTAAGTAGTATATATACTACATTGAGTGCGGTGAGCCCTCTATTTATATACTATAAGATTTCAAACTATTTTAGCAAATCAATTTGGGAAGTAATAAAAAGTCATTATTACCCAATAAAGCTAATATTAAAAATAACCATAAAGCTAAACTTCTGTTATGTATTTTTAATCGCCTACAAAAATCACAGGTTTTTACATCTTTTATTTACTTCTTTTATAGATAAAGTTAGAAGTAGGAAAATTATTTAATCTTATAGGATTTCAAAAATCTGATTACTGTAACCTCAGTGAACTTTTCTTTTTAGGTTTGAAAGGAACCTTCAATTTCTTAGTACTTTAGGTGTATTACACTTTTACGAAACAACTATATAGTGTAAGCTACACTAACACCTATAGTTTTCCTAGACCTGCTCGAAGGTTCAACTTAAGTCCTTATTTATTTAACATAATATCTTGGTTTTTTACCAATATTTTGAGGTTATAAATTAGATGTTATAGAAAAGAATTTTTTAGAATTATAAATATGCAAACAATACTAAATTTTATCAGTTATTAAAAATTTGAAAGGTAATGTCAGTTTGTTTTGCTTTTAGTACGCCTGCGAAATATAGACTTGGTACGATAAACTATATAGCTAAAAAAGATCTTGTTATGGGATAAATATAAGGCCTCGCCGGAAGTATAATAATTTCAAAGAGTTAAGAGTACTAAATAGCAAGGAACACTTGAAGTTCTAAGACAAAAAGTAATTCAAAAAAATGTAATGTAGTCAAGTAAATTATTTATACTATTACTAATAGATATACCCACAGAAGTATGTAAACAATTCACTTGGTCGCAAAAATCTACCTTAAAAGATTTTATAGTTTGAGGTATATATAAAATATATATCTGATAACATAGTATGTAATGAACAAAAGGTAGAGATATCATTTATTTTAAGTAAAAAAAAAAACACACCAATGGACCCTAAAACAAAGGCATACAAAATTCCAATTCATCACAGTTTAACTTTAACCTAGACCAAAAATAATGAAAGCCATCAACCATTAGGAAAAAATCGAAAAGTAATAAAATTTATGGATTTTCCACAAAAAGATACTTTTTTAGTTTTATCAATAACTTTTTTTTAAAGGCCAAAATCTACTTAAAAATATAAAAATTTCTGGTATAAAATCTACAGGTGGCCTGCGACGGGCACCAAACAATATATTTAGAAATCCTCCTAAAGTAAAAGAGCCAGAACATTTGTATTTCTTCTATTGTTTTATGTAGTCTAACTAGATTGCCAATAGGGCCCATATCAGGAGATACTCTCAAAATGCAATAATCAACTTTATGACTTCTGTCTTCAGACCTCTTATGCCGTGCCCTAACGTCCCCTCTTGTTTATCCACAGTAATGCTATCAACCCTTTTTTTTCCAGTATTTAATTACCACCTCGCAGCACGGATTCAAAATTTGAATTTTTGAGGGTAACTATATGTTTATTAGGCACCTTTAATAATCTATTGCTAAGGTAATGTATGGTATATACAAATTTCTTTTAATAAAACAGATGGCTCGCCATATATTTTTTGCTCTTTCTTCCCTTCTTTCTTTTCGGTTTTTACCGGGTCTTTAGTGTTTTAGTTTTACGTTTGGTCTAGAGGAGCCAGTGATATTGTAAAGATAACAATTTTAGTGTAGAAAGGTAAAACAAAGACTAAACGCCTAGAGGGCGTTATAGCTGAAGTTAAAAAATAACTTAGTAGACTGGAGGACAACTAACTAAATACTAAGTTAAATACTTTTACTAAAAATATTTTTTTTAAACAGATTTAGATACTTTATTTAAACACTTTCGACTAAGATATTCAACAAAATCTAAAATCTAAAAGGGTTTATTCACCTCCTTCCAAAGAGTCTAGTAAATTCGGAATATAAGCGTCGGGTGTCGAGCCTTTAACATTAGTAGGTTTATCAGTACGCTGGTAATTCCTAAAAATAACAGTAGCTTTTTCAGGTTGCCTAGGGTAGGGTTTGTAATTTTTTAAAACAGAATTTAAATTGTTGCAATTAAATGTTTTAGACTATTCCGAAAGGTCAAAATAAATTTAGTTAAACCAAATAAAAACCCGACCTGCTAAAATAAGACGTGGGCCTGCTATTGCATGTTGCGATGTAAGTAGGGATAGGAAAGTGTTGTCAAGATCCAAAGTCCTCAGCTTGAATTGCCCATGGTGGTTGGTTCTATTATACAAATTGTGATTTACATATGTTAAGTTTTCTTATGGATCTTTAAAGTAGTGACTTTCTGACTTGTAAGTTTTTGATTTTTTTTGTTTTATGCAAATTGCTGTGCATTTAATAATATCTTAAAAAGTTATATATAGTGTCTAAAAGACCAAGAATTTATATGCTATTACTTTAGTAGGAAAAAGTAACTAAAAAAACTTTTTTTTTTAAAATTATAAATTTTTTATAAACGGCAGTGGGGAAATTCTAAGGCTATTTTTTTGTTGGTTTTAAAAAGTAATAAAAAGTTAAATTTTTTTATTAACACTTTATTGTAAGTAAAGTAATAGATTCCATTTTTTTATCATATTTTTTAGTCAGAAGACCTTTTTGCACAAGGCCATACAGATAACTTTCATACTAGTCAAGGGACGGCCTTCTTTTGGCATAGAATAAAATGTAAATGAATGCCACATGTAAAAATAACCAGTTTTGTTATATTTTTTAAAGTCTAAAGAACAGCTTTTCTTTATTTGCGCACACTTCTGCGCTGGTACAATCTCCCCTTCTACAAGAAATATGTTCTAAAAGAGTTGGCCCCTCAAGTTTATCAATACTTAAGTTTTCGAGAGTGAGGACTGATGTCTTAATAACGGTTCATAAATCGTTATTCTCTCGGCAAAGAAACATATCTTCTGATCTTTACACCACGCAAAAGAGTGCTTTGACTTGCAGATGTTATTAGTGAAATTTGAGATCCCTCTTCTTCGACACTTGGGACATTTAGAGAACCCGTCGAAAACTTCAAGTCCTCGGTCAAGCAAAAACCTCAATCAACAATTGAAAAAAAGAGACCTCGTTCGAGTAGGAAATATAATTATATTGCCTACTACGAAGCCTAAAAGGGAGAAAAACACCCACTTTAACTTTATTTAAAGGCGCTAAAGCTTCCCTTGAGTATACGTTAAAGAGTGGCTTTTACCCCTGACATTGTGGATATATACAGCGTTGGGCCATTTGGTCGTCAGGGCCTTCTAAAACACTAGTACTAAAGTTAGCACATGAGTTAATGTTAGGAACCCACTAGAGTTGGAATAGTTTCATGAATAAAGTAGTAAAATTAGTATTGGTGTTTAGATGGTAAACTTTCAAAGTAAGAAGCTAGTTCGACTCTGGCCAGTACAAGATTATAAGGATAATAGTTTTTGATCCTCGAATAAAAAAAACTAGGAAAACCCAAATTCTACGATTAAAGTAGGAAAAATAACCTTTCTATCTGGCTTAGTTAGAGTTTTCTCTACCATTCTCTTTAACTATCTTATAAATGATTAAAATGAAATAAAATAATAAATAATCTAATTAATATAGCAAAATATTAGAATCGAGTTGAAGTGAACAATTTCTTTGCTTTACTGCTTTCTTTGACTCTAGCTGAAAAGATAAAGTGGGCTATTTATTCAATCTTACATTCAAGGTAATAGTTGAACACAGTAAGGCGTGACTATGGCTCCAGGTGACATTATTCAGCATCAGCTTTCGCCTTGTGTAGCGGTAGCCGATAACGGACTACCCGAACACAGTGACCTAGGTTAATCAAAAAGATAGCTAAAGATTTACTGTTTAGTTTTGCTTAAACTGAGTGATACATTAGAGATAAGAGATGGTTATAGTCGTTATATTATGGAGAATTTATCCTTATTTGACTGAAGTCAATCAGTTGTCGTTCCGCTATTTTTAAAATCATCTAAGGACTCTACGAGGTCAAATTAAAATTAACTATCTAGTTAAGGTATCTTTGTATCGAGCTAGCTTCAAAGTAGTGTATTAGTTAGTGACATTATCACGGTTAGTCAGATCCATTCGACTTTGTCTAGTCTTTGGCTAAGTTAGAGACACTAGTATGTCCAGCGACTATCTATGGTGAACGGCTGCGGACAAAAGCTTCTATTGTACTCTAGAATAAAGTTTGGCTAACTAACTGAACTAAAAACAGAGCGTTTTGGGTTACCCTAATAAGAGGGTTGCTATGATGAGTGGTATTAAATAACACAATAAACATCGGTTCGAGATGCTTGTTTCTAACATTGTATTGTGCACTATTTTACTCATTTCCATATCTGCCATTTGTGAGATGTGCTTAACGAGCTAGACTTATTTGGCTAAATTTGTGCTGATTTTGACTAATTTTAAGGCTAATTTTTAGATTAACTTTGACTCCTTTTAGCTTAGTGTCAAGTCAGTAAATACTCTTCGCATCTATTCGAAATGCTTTATGACTAGCTGGAAACTAGCTATGAACTATTTGTAAAAAAAATATTATTATGCTAGAGTTAGAACTTTGTACTAGGCTTCAATAGAGTAGTAGCAGGGTTTCGGTACTAGACTTTCATGCTAACGGTAGCTTTAGGGGTATAACTCTAGTTATTAATGGTTAGACCGTAGTTTGCGCCGCTTTTCTTAGCATTTAAATAGTGCTTACTTATATAGGTTATAATTCTAGCATCATACTCCAAGACTAATAATGAAAAGTGTCAATTCGAAATATAAACTAAAAATATCCTAATTATTCTCCGTAGCTAAAGAAAAGTCTTGATGAAATTGGCTTAGTGTCTAACTACTGTAGCTTTGAGCTAAATCTGGCTGGGCACTTGTGGAGTTAGTTGTGAATAATAAAAGAGTACTTATTATCATGAATGGCAGCAGTTTAGCGTAGTATTTTTTAGAGAAAGTAGTATGATAGTGTTGTTTCCTTTACTAATGCAAACAAAAGTAGCGGCCCCTCCTTCCACTTTTACGGGTAATAGTACTGTTTATGCCTTTTGGAGGGTCTTTTTGCATACTTCATCTTATATGTTTTATTAAGCTATCCCAACTCGAGTCCTACTTTACTCATTCGAGTTCAATCCAAAAGAGTCTTATGCTCTTCCAAGGTGAAAGAACTTACTTAAAAACTTCAACTTCAATAGGTGGATACTAGTAATAATCTCACCAACTAGGAAGTAATCTTGGTTTCTAACTTTGACCCTAGTCAAAATCGAGACTCTGCTGCCTGTTACTGAATCTCTTCGTGTGGTAGTAATCTCGTACTTATTTCCGAGTATCGACGAGTGGTCTATAGATCTGGACAGTGATCTCTAAATTTCATTAAGTTCAGTGAGGTGGGAAGTCCTTGAGCTTTATCTTTATCATTCTGCATTGATAGCTACCTCTAACAGATTTATTTGCATCCATTCAAGGTGCTTACCTTGTGCTTGACGCCTTTGCGTTCTCTAACTAGATTTGTTTTGTTAGAGTTATGACCATATTGCTTTAAAGTTAAGTAACACACAAAGAGATAACAACTCTTTCACTTAATTTGAAGCTTCGCGTTGACTACTAACCTCCTTTTAGATACAGTTTTAACCCTAATTTGCTTAAAAAGGCCTTGGGATTTCCTTGTTGAACACTTTTGTGTGAACATGCTAAGTTACTCAGTTAAGCTCGTGTTCCATGCAAGTAAGTGCGATTATTTTTAACTAGAAAGTATCCTTGATTGTTATCGTTATCAATTGTTAAGTGACGTTTCTTGAGTGCTGTTACCTACTAATAATACTCAATGTTATTAAACTTTTTTATTATTATTTAAAACAGAGCTATTATCTAGTATATTTAAATACCAGAATCTCTCGGGGCTCGTTGCACTCGCTCGTCCGGTGCGAGTATTTTATCTTAACTTTTGAATCTTTTTATCATATTTTTAGCGCGGGACGTCCAAGGCTTCCTTGGTTATCGCTGCGACCACAGCGAGGCTAGCGTCAGTTATCCTTTAAAGATCCATACATGGCCGCTATGCAGGCTGGTGCAATTTAATGGTAGCATTAGGTGCTCTTTTGGTGCCTTTGACCGTTTAATTGAACCTAACTGATGAAGCTTCGGGATTTCACTGTACATGCTTTAACGGTGCAAAGATTGCTTTTTGCCGCCAGAGCGTTATCGTAAAGTGTTCAAAAAAGATTGGCCCTATATATTAAATTAGCGCTCAACTTAGGCGTTAGTCCCAACGAGTTTCCGATGGTTTCGATCTAGGTTACTTAATGGGTTGCCATCCAAAGAGTGGAATGTTGCGGGCAAGTAAACTTAACTTCAACGGGCCATTTATATCTCTACTCTGCAAAGAAGTCAGAACTTGGTGTCAGTAAAAACTGAAACAATCTACTTGAGATTAGCTATGACACTAACGGCTAATTAACAGTGAAATCCAATGCAGCGTGATTATGGTAACTTCCTTATTAGAGTTCTGTGTTGTGAGGTTTCTGCAGTACTTGGGAGAGTTCTACAGTTGCAATAACTAGCTGAATTAATTAATCAAACATATACTAAGGACGCACGGGTCGAAAGATCTGCTTTTAAAACTGGTAGAAACTCTAGGTTGGCTAAAGACCTTCGGGAAGGTTAAATCTTACCTGTATCTTAGGTTTTAACATTATGGTTAGTAACGTATTGCTCACTAACGAGACTTGGTCCTAAACGGATAAAATCTAAGAGGACTTTATAGCTAAAGCCTAATAATAAACACACAAACAGATCACAACTGTTTCACTTATTAGGACAGCTCCGCTTTGAGTACTAGCATTGCCTTCCGTGGCAGTTTTTTGTAATATACCGAGGAAAAGCATGGAAATCCTTGGCTGAAGCCTTGGTGGACTGTGCTAAGTTGCTAAGTTAAGATCTTGTTCAGTGCAATTAGGTGCGGTCAAAAGCAAACATGAAACCTAGTTTAGCAATGAGCGATGATAGCAAAGATTGTTTGCCTCCTTCCAGGAACACCGGCCACTGATTCTCCTTGTAGCTTAGGTTCTTCCCTTGTCTCATTGGACTTGGTGGCCGGTGTGTAACTCCACTGTAATAATGTGTGTTACTATAGTCTTAGCTACTAGTACTATATATATAAGGCGACCAAATTGATTAATTTATTTTGTATGGTGTTAATATTAACTGCTAAAACTCTCCGAGCGAAGAAGCCAGTTGAAACCTAGCCAACACTTTATTTTAGTCTTTAGTTTAGTGCTATTTACCCATAAGAATCAAAAACTTTAACCTGCTATCTTTCTACGGGTATAAGCACTGTCTTTGACACTTTGGGCGGGTTATTAACGAATTAAGTCGTTTAAAAACCCGTATAAGAGATAAAAGCTAATTAGCTCTTTCTCGATGTGTACTCTTTCTCTCCTGCACGTGGCATCTTTTGTATCAGCGCAGGAGCTGGCGTCGCATCCTCCATTGGCTCGACCACAGCGAGGTACGCGTCGGCTATCCTTTAAAGATTCAATTTTGGCAGCTGTGTAGGTTAGGCTGTTAGTGGTAGCACTAGACTTCTTTTGAGGCCTTTGGCTGTTAGCAATCCTCGGTGCTGGTGTACACTCATTAATGGAGCGAGGATTGCTTTTAGCCGCGAAGCCATTATCGTCAAGAGGTCGGAAAAAATCATCCCTATATAAAAAAGCGTCTACCATGGATGGTATTTTTTTAGGCTTCACGATGGATTTCGGTGTAGTGTTGCTATTGGGTGCTATCCAGAGATGAAATGGCGTGCAAATGTAGGCTTATCTGCCGCGGCTCAGGTCACCCTCTTCTGTTCGGCAGTGCATGGCGGCTGTTCTTGGAAGCTCACTGTTTATTACTTCTCATTCATAGCAAATTATGGCAGTATCCGAGTTAATGCTTCGGGCTACTTTATGGAATTACAAACCAATGGACCGTGATTATGTTACCTTCCTGCGGTGTGCTTTAAACTCAGGGCTGCACGTTACTCTGGAAAGCTGTAATTTCTTTACTGGTCGTATGGAAAGATAGACCTTTAAAATTGGTAAAACCTTCATATTAGCTTGACTTCTTTGGCAGATGTCATCTTCCTTGCGTCAAGGAGCGTACGTGATGGTTATGCACATGCCTTGCGCCTGGTGCCTTCGTGTTTGGTACTAGAACCGTATAGCTCTATGACCAACCTTAAGAGGGTATTGACTATTAATTAGTAAAGGCTAATTAACCTTGAACTTTTTAGAATAACGCCGAAGTGAGGTATTCTGGCATTGACTTCTGAAGCTATTTATTCTTAGACTTAGTAAATGAAGAGCATTTTGAGCCTTTACTGAAACATTAGCAATATTGGCTAAGTTGCCAGAGTAAAACACTGTCGGCGCAAGTTACAAAGACAAAAGCGAACTTTGTGGCTGCTCTGGCGATGAGCGGTGACTAATAATAGTATGCCTCGTTGCTAGGTCAATGGTACATTTCGGCATTTGGCTTATCTATCTAGTGATAGGTCAAGTAGCCCTTGAACTAATACTGTCTTGGCTAAGGTGTCGGAGTGCATCAGTGTTAGTGACATGTTGTTAAGGTCGACCTAGCTAACTGATCGAAGCAACGTGAACTAAATAGTGTCATTAATCATTGTACTTATTACAGAGGCTCTTTTACCTCAAGCTAGGGTGGGTTTGTCACATTTTAGTTAAATAAAATTATTTGTAGCAAAATAAATAGTACTTCTTTTTTCTTGTTTAGTCTGTTAAGCTCTATTTTACGTATCACTGCGATGTTATACGAGAGTATTTTGGTTCAGCTTTGTAAACGAGTAAAGCATGGAAGTTTACTGTTAAGGTTGAGGAGAGATTACAATATCTAGTAAGTCTTGCAATTCCCATTTGTTCAATAGTTTTGAAAATCGTGCAACTTTCTAACAAATGATTTTTTAAACATGAGAAAAGTTTTATTGATTTATTTCCATGGTTCTGCTAGCGTAGACGTTAAGTTTACCTACTAAGGTTAGTTGACTTTTTTTTAAATATTTAGATTATTGAAAGTGAAAGGGTTAGGTTGGAAGAGCTTGTCATCGAACACGCTGTATTCTTGCTAACTGATAGTCGTGAAAGCAGTTGGTTGCCCACTGTCCTTTGCCAGGCTCATGATAAAGTTAAGCAGCTTTTAGATTTTATTAAGCTTCATCTGTTGAGGATAAACTAATAGATTTGTATGAATACCGCTTTGGGTTTCGATTCTTTTGTGGTTATGCGCCATTGAAATTACGATACTCCTATTTAAAAAACGCTTGAGTTATTAAAAAACTATTATTAAGATAAAATAATGATAGTAGTCGGTATAGAAAAAGGTTTTAATTGAATATTTTAATTATTTTCATTTAAGGTTGTTTACTTTTGCTCGGATGTTGTGGCTCCAGTGAATAATATTTATACAAACCGTTAATGTGACTCTTTGCTAATTATCTACATCAAGTCCTTTGAAAGCAGAACATTGGACCAGTAGTGCACATTGACGAGGCCAGGCCTATTTCGACCACTAGTATATCATCCTAATCAAATCAAAAAACTTGACTTTGCTACTATAAATGCACTCTAATTACTACATGTTCCTTCAGTATACATAATAATGCAATGGTGGGCGTCCCTTATAATTTTAACTTTTTTTTTTTAAGCTATTGCATTATGGGCTTGCAATATATAATAATCGTGTGCTAATAAAATACCTTTTTGTAAAGACTTTCCTCTACCTTAATCTACATATAAGTAATACAATGTCGCAGTTTTAGTTTAACAGGATAAAAGGTTGACTAAAAAAAAAATAACTAAAAAAGATATTATACCGAGGAAACCTGCTAATTTTTTATAAATAGGCCTTCCCTTTATAGCAAGCATTTTAACAGTAGAATTGTTTGTTTCCTTTTTGCAGTATCCGGAAAGGTCAGTTCATTTATATTTTTAATTATTTTCTCTGAACTTACAACCTTAAGTGCACTTGCACTAAAATACGAGTACTAAAAAAAATTTAACTTTAAAATTACTTTATATACCCTTTACTATTTTGTTAATATTGCCTAATATTGTTACCCTTTCTCTCTCCAGCACTGAAGTTGAGGAGATCCCTTTGGGTACTCCATATTATATGGTGACCGAAGCAAGCTTTTTTTAATTTTGATTAAATAATTAGGAATAGTTCCTCACCAAATTTAAGGGTTTTTGTCCCTATATAATTTATTAATATCCCGTGGGGAAGCTTTTAGTAACTGCGTTTATGCTCTGAGAAGGTTAGCAATTAAATCAATTACAATGAATATTATAAATATTTAAAGTCTTGAAGGTCCTGCATGCCTTTTGGGATAACAAGGAAGAATTGTTATTAAAGTGTTGCAACGACGCTCTTTACTTGAAGGAGATTACCGAGTTGGCATTTACGAAAGAAAATATTGATCAAGTAAATAGTTATTGTGTTTGGTCGCCTTATTCAGTAGTTCTCTTACTGGCGTTTTATGAACAGTTCTACTTGGACTCTGATCTTGAGGATAATAAAGAGGATTAATATTTAATTGCTTCATCATTTTGCAGCTATACAAAATAACTTAATAAAATGGACGTTTCTTTATAGGGGGTATAGAATTGCAACCTTGCCGAGTTCTTAGTCCGACAATCTGACACTCCCGTCACGCAGGCTAGGAGCGCACGTTTATACTAAAAGCAGAACTTTTGTATCAAGCAGTCGATCCAACACCAATATTTTATTTTCATTTGATATGCAATAAACGCTATGCAGATGTTTAAAAATTAATAGAATTTTTGTAAACGATGTCATTAGGAAAGCCAATGATGGAAGATGAATAAATAGATGCACCAATTAAATTACGCTCGTGATAGCCACTAACAAAAATTATATACTAACTTCAAAGAATTTATGACATAGTGTGTATACTAAAAAGTTGTTAAGTTACTACATCGGTTGGTACACTAAAGCAACATGCCCTTACCCCTAGAGAGCCGGTTTTCACGAGAAAAGTTAGAAATACCAGTTTGGGTTCCAAGTTCTGTAATGCCCCGGGGTTTTTTCAGGTCCCCAAAAGTTTGGGGTTGTTAGGAG
The DNA here is from genome assembly GCF_036711695.1 of Zophobas morio. Taxonomy (NCBI): domain Eukaryota; kingdom Metazoa; phylum Arthropoda; class Insecta; order Coleoptera; family Tenebrionidae; genus Zophobas; species Zophobas morio. Next base: position 106,990 of record NW_026972356.1, read on the forward strand.
TTTTGAGGGTTTGAATGTTTTTACAATAAATTATAAACACACTCTCAGGGCCTGTTATTTAACCTCTGCAGATAAAATTATTGAGGCGGGCCTTATTATCAATAAAATATTTTAGTTAGCGAGGCTCTAAAATTTATTTATAATCTATAAGATTTCAAACTATTTTTACAGTTCTATGCTGAAAGTAATAAAAATATTATTATTTAATAAAGCTTATATTAAAAAATAACCATAAAGCTGAACTTCTGTTATTTATCTTCTTTTTATAGACAACTAATTTTATTGTTAGGATCACCACTTTTGCATTTCTTAAAACCAACACTTATTGGAACTTTTCTAGCATTTTTGGATGTCGAATTTACAGAGGGTGTTTTCGATACCTCAATAGAACTCTTGATAATGCAAAAACGTGGAAAGTGCATGCTCCAGCTTATGCTTGCTTGTTTATACCAGAGTTAATTATCACAATTCTCATAATTCATACCTGTTGTATGAGTGAAAACCATAAGCACCAAGGAATATTCCATCTAAAATCTGTTTTAAAAAGCAATTTTTTTATTCTGGTTACTTTGGATGTTTGTGGTTGTTTGCTCACCCTTGCTTCAGTCCTTATTGGCGTCAATAGTACTTTTTCGGTTATAGTTAAACCCTTGAATCTTGCTAAGAGTGCGTTTCCACTGATTCTTACTTTGGATGCGATTTTTATAAAGATGGAAAGCCAAAAATTAAAACTGGGGCCCTTCCCGGATGAAGCGGGAAGAGCGGCTTTTAGCCAGATTTAGTACTTTTTATTTTTTTAAAAAAAGAATTAAGATTAGGGGCAGCAACATTAATAAGAGTCTTTTTTATAATTTCATTCATATCATAGGTGTAACTTAATATTGCTATTATTGTAACTTTTATTGTCAACTAATAGACAATGGAAACTTTAATGGCTAATGCACTTAATGTACTTTGAGAGCTTGCTTAAGACCTTTTCAATTTTGAACTTTATTATACTGAATTTTTCATCTTTTAAGAGTGTAACAAAAAAATATAAGAAATTATGACTTAAAAAGATCTTTTTCTAGTTTTTATTACAACCACTTATAGAAACTTTGTTTAGTTGTTGGCTTACTGTTAAAATTACTACGGTTAAGCATAGACGTCAAAAAGAGGAAGGCAATTTATTACATTATTATTTACTACGCTTGACTAACTTTCGTGCAATGCTAAAGTATCTATTTAAGTTTCTGGTTTTATAAAAAGATGTACATATAAGCTTATATCTGTATAATTATAAAGATTGTTATCACATTGTGCCAAACCTCAAACTGGGCTCTAAGATTTTCAATAAAAAATGGACCAGAAAGTTTGTATATTTGTACTCCCTTTTAAATGATATGTAAACACTAAACGCCGAGGGACTTAGTTTAAAAGTTAACATACTTAAGGGTAAAAAAAATAAACAAATTGCCAATTTTAAATTAAGAATGACGCAGTTCCTGACCGGGACATTTGTGTTTCCTACTGAACATTGGAGTAACGGTAATTACCAAGTTCTGTACAGATTTCAATCTCTACTCTTGCACCCTTTTAAACTGTTTTAGGCCAGGTTTCTTTTTAAACTTAGTTTTTATTTTATCTACAAAATTGAATGGTCTTCCTTTTCAATCAAAAGTTTACAGATAAACCGTTTGCCGCTCCTTACTACTAAAGCTTTCTTTGTGGCAAAGGGTTAAGTACTTCTCTAAAGGTGAACTAACAAGTGCCACTAAAAAGGTTGATGATATACGCTCTTAATTTAGTACCTTACTACCATATAAAAACTGCAAATATTACGAAAAAGGTCACTAACTTTACCTAGCCAAAATTTTATCTCGCGTTACTTATATATGCCTCTACTTTTAATAGTGATTGTTTAAAAAAATAGAAAATCCTGCTTTGCGAGTGTATTTTCGCTTATTATGCAGAAAAGAACATTTACTTTAACTCTTCAATGGAATATGCTCTACTTCTTTTTTTTAACTTTTGTTCTAGGCCATCCCTTCATAGTTCCTTTTCACTCTATTCGATACCCTTTTCAGTACTTTGTATCGTTTTTGCTCTGTTTACATTTTAATCTTAAACAATTCTTCTCCTTATGGAAGTTTATTGTTTCAACTCTTCAAGAATGTTAATCCATAGAGAAAAAGTAGAAAGTTTTTAATGAAGCACACCTATAAAACACCTGAACCCGGCGCGGGTGTATATTTCAAGTGCTTAAAGTTATTTATTAGTAACCTATCAAACTAACTTTTAAAAATAAAACTCGAACAGCATATTATTAACCATTATTTTAAAGGAAGCCCTTCCGTTCTTATTTGAAGTGGAGTTTCCGTACAATTCACTTTATGAAACCTTTTTTTTAACATTTATTGTAAGAACGAGCAAACGAATAAGCACGTAGCTTGGGGTAAGTCGCACCTAACTTATTTTGCATAAGTTTTTGCTTATCTTTTTTTAAATTAACTGATTTTTTACTGACCCCCATATTGAGTTGACAGTAAATTTTTTGGCTATTGGGGCTAAAAAAGTTTAACTATTAAACTTAGACCTCTTTATATATAGTATTATGCAGTAATGAGCGTCAGAGAAAATTGAAAGCACGTCAACTGCCGAGGTAATCCACTTTTCAGCACGGAGGATAGACCAATATTGGCTTCCTTAAAAGCCTTGTCAAGTCTCATTATTATTGGTTTAGAAATCATAATTTAGAATATTGTCAGATTAAAAAACGGAATATTTTTCCTGAACAATAATTTTTTTAACTATATATATCTACAAAAAAATCTTAAAAATTCTCCTATAAATCTACAAGCGCCTGCGACGGCGTAAAACAAAGAACTTAAAGTTTTTCTTAAGTAAAAGAGCCAGAACTTTTGTATTTCTTCTCTGTTCTATTATGTAGTCTAACTAGATTGCCATTAGGGGCCCATATCAGGAGCTATTCCCAAAAACTTACAATAATCAACTTCTTATGTCCTTATAACCTTCTATGCCATGTTTAAACGTTTAATCTTGTTTATCCATGGTAATGCTATCAACCCTTTCTATTGAGATATCAACAAAATACAAAGGAAGGTCTTCCACTTCCTACAAGCGGCACTGCTACATTCGGGTTATCTAAAACGTCAGATACTGGACTTTTAATGTCAATAGGTTTATCACTACATTGATAATCCCCAAACATACCTTAAGGTTATCCATTTGACGCATTTTTGCAGACCTTTGGTCTTGACAGAGTCGCGCCACGTAGGGCATAGGGTGTGCTCACCTCAGTGCCATGTTTCCTCACGGCATCGTGGGGTGAATTCATCCCTTCCAAGCTACTGCTAGATTGAGATAATTTATTACGCATATGTGTTTGAATAAAGTAAAGTGTGTCGGCAAACTCTTGTTCCATACCTCTGCTTGAAAAAGCCTGCATTCCATTTCTGTCGAGCTGTACACCAAGCTTAACAGGCTCAAAGTATGCGTGAGTGGCATTACCATCAAGACCAAATAAAATTTATCCATATACGATTTCTGGCATTATTAATAAGAAATTTATTGGGGTTAAAACGTTTATGCGATCCAATAATTTAGTTTTTCGACAACTATTAGCTTCTATCCTCTTGCTAGCATCTTTTAAATTGATAATGGACCGGCAAAGAAAAAAGTTGTAGTTAAGATCATCGGCAAGCTTAAAATATTTTTAATTTTCCTTTATGCTTATTAGGCCTTAAATTAAACACTCCATTTCTTATAAATCCCATTAACTTTAGCAGTGCTTTTAGACCTCACCTCAAGCATCTAGGTTACTTTATACAATTTTTCTCTATTTTTTTATATGGTAGCTCCTTTTGAGTATCCAACTAAATTAAACTTAATACTTTAAAATTTTAATTTCCTGGAATAGTTTTAAAGGTGGTATATGACCTCTTCTTAAAATGTTCTCTAAACCTTTTTAACATTCTTCATTAGTGCGTTTAAAACATCTACTAACAATTTGAGTCCTACATCTAAAAGGAAGCTTTAAATATGATTTACCAACCAAGGAAAAGAAAGTTGAACGCATATAACTCTTAAAAGAAATAACATTATTGTAATCGCTCTCTCGAAGAAAACGTATTAACTTTAAAGTCGAAGCATTAACTGGGTAGAATTGAGTATGTTCGAATGTACAATAATGTCCTTAGTCTCGCTTTTTCCCGCAAATTCCATGTATAAAACCGTTTTCAAGGTAATCTTTAAAGAGGGACTGATTCTTTTATTATAATCCGCCCAGTTAAATAAAGTTTTGCAATAAGTGAACTTTCTCTTCTGGAAGACCTTTAATTGTATCGCGAGGAAGAATCAGGAATACAAGGCCTGTTCGAAATGAACACGGCACACTTGGAAAGTGATTGGAGAGTAAACGGACACTGCAACCCTCTTTCAAAAGAAATTTCTTCAATACTATCTAAAGAATAACCGTATAAAACAAAAAATTATTCAGAAGAGAAAAAAAACTATTAAATATGCTTGTGCTTTCGTTACAACCTTTTCGCCATCGAACTGACGTTTCAAAACAGGAAAAGGTAACCTTTTTAACATTCATCTCGAAATACTCCATAAAATCGATGACATGCCAAATGGGTAAGTTAAACTCAAACGGTATCCGTTTGAGGAGTACAGAAATTCCAACCCTTTGAAAACACTAAATTTTTTTTTATGCAGCACTAGCCCTTTTTTCGAAACAAAGATGTAACCATAATGTTAACTCGTTAGTAAGCTTCCAGAGTTATGCGGATAATAACCACTCTTGTAAGGTCTGAAGCAGTTCAGAAGAGTACTGTAAAAGTTCATCTTGTCAGCACCAAAAATTTTGTAACCCAAGTTATTGTTCTTAATGAAAGAAGTAATAGTATTGCGGTTAGGTGCAAAAATACAGAAAAATAAACTGTGGGTATTCTCAAAGCCGAAACTTTGAAGGAAGGTCGTCAATAAAAATTGATTCAATCACTTTTCCAAAGTTTTGAATGGCTATACCTGCTTTTAAGTTTTTGAAGAGGCTAAGGTTCAGGTCATTGGTTAATTTTGGTTATAACTATTATATTTTTTCATTATTATATAAGAATTCATAATACTTAAAGCTTTGAAGGTAAAAAACCCCTCTATATTTTTATCACTCAAAAAAGATGAATGCTGAATAACATTTCTTATATAATTTTCCATTATTACAATGACTTTCATAGTTAATTTTTATACCGGTTGCGGACAAACTTTCAGAGGAACAAGAATTCTAAAGAGTTATAATTGCATAAAATACGAAACAGTTGTAAATAACATTATTAAGTCGGCCTCTCCTATTAAACACCAAAAAAATACCAGTGCAACCAATGTGAGTAAGTTGTTGATAAAAGGCACGCTGGCAAGTCGCTAACGTTAAAAAAGTAATTTGCAATGCGCGCTATACCTTATCTATTTAACAGAATCTATCTTCTTAAATTCGAGATCATATCTAACAATATTAACTTACCAAACTCTTCACTATTTAAAAAAAAGAAGCAGCCGTTAGCCCATCAGTATTTAATAGATAGTGATAGCCCTTACCAATAGAATCAAATTTTAAATAGGAGAAAACGAACCAAGAGTGCTTTCTAAATAAATCGGCGACGTCTCCTTCAAAGAAGGCCGGAGAGAAACAAATAAAATTTAATGCCTAAAGAAGGAAGAACAAATGCCAAAAGTGTAGTAATACAGAAAGTCTAAACCACCTTAATTTTTACAAACTGTTGCCTACCAATAGGAAATAAATAAATAAAAATTAGCGCTAATAACCAGTTCGCTTCCAAATAATATATATACACGTGAAAAGGTCAGTTTGAACATAGTATAAGTTTAAAATTAAAAGTTCCTTCTAAAAAGGAAGCGAGTGTTTGAATAAGACGAAAACAAAAGGAATTAATAGAAAAGTAAAACGGTTTCCTTAGTATCCCCTTTTAAAACGCGTAACTTGGCAATTACTTTTAATAATAGAGAAGGCAAAAACTAAGAAAATATTCAAAATTTTTTTCTTCAAGTTAAATAAACAACAAATTTATGTAATTTTTTATCCGAGTAACAAGTCTAAAAATTATAGGTAAAATAACAAGTATTTTAATCACAAAGGATATATTATAGATTAAATAAGTGATAGAATAAATAACCAAATAATAAAGAAATATATTTAAAAACAAACAACTAAAACAGCAAAATGAACAAAAAAAACAAAAAGAGAAAACTGGATACCAAAAAGACGAAGTATCACACTTTATAGCACTGGCTTACTACAGATGTGACTAAGATCGATTGCCGTTTAATTTACTTTAATTGAGGGTGCAAAAACCACAAGTTCCTAACTATTCAATGCGCCATTAAGGAGAACAGTTGCGCGTTATCATAGCTAAGTAGTATATAATAAAAAGAAGAAAAAGCAAAGTAATTTAAAATTTTAAAGGAAGAAAAAAGGGATGGATTAGTTTCAATTCCATATTATTATAAAAAAAATATATATATAATTAAGTTAATACAATAAACTATAACCTTAACCTTCCCCCACCTTCAATAGGTCTAAGAAATGTTTTGACCGCGAGTACTTGGCAACCAACGGGAAGTCATAATTAAGAGCCTGTAAAACAAGATAAACTTAAATAGGCTCGAGGTTACACTCTCTATGTAGTTAGCTGTTGTGCACAAACGAAGGGGCCGTCCACCACCATTTTAGAACGCGACTTTGTAGTATTTGTATTCGATGAATATGTTTGTTTAAAAATAGGCACAGCGATAGAGTCCTAGGCCATCAGCGAGTGTATAGCTAGAAAACCTTTTTTAAATGCAATTTGCTTTTCCTGCTTAGTATGAGATTTTACACGGCTATAGCTTCTCTGGTTTTGAAACGACTTAAGAAAGATGTGGAGATCAGCTTAGTCGTTCGTCACGCACAATTTTGAGATAACTAACCTTCTTACTTCGAGGATTGACATTTTACTAGAGACCTACTAGGGGAGTATCCTTCCCTTTGTTATAATTACAAAGCTACTTTTCGACTCGTTAATTATCAACCTACCTTTCGAACACCATGTCTCAATCACTGTCAACTGAGACTGTATGTTTTTAAACACCAGACAGGAGGATTTTGAACTATAATATAAGGCTGTGTCGTCAACGTATTGAGCCTAGTTTCTATTTTTTCGATAATTGTGGCATTTCGCACATGTAGATAGAAAAAAGTGAAGAGGGTACTTAGAAACCTTGTGAAAAATCCGCTTTAATTGTCTAAAGCGGAATTCAACGAAGTTGCTCTAGCGGTAAAGGTACTATTCGTTAGGTATGAGGTGTACCACCACAGTCAAGTAAAAAGGGAGGCTAGATCCTTGTGCCCTATTTTATCGTTTAGGGGGCTGTTTTAATTGCTTCAGGTTATAAGTTCTGTTTAGTACGGGGTGCATAGCTTGTATTTTCGTTATTGAAAACTTTCGGGATTCTTGGAAGCTTTAGTTGCAAAACTGTTACGAATTTTTTTTAAAGGTGCATATTCTGGTAGTTGTGCATCCTCTACAATTTGAAACATGTATCCCTGGGCAACTAAGGCAGGTAGGCTTTTCATTCTCGCTTTTAGTGGAGGGCGTCAATCCATGAGGACCATTGCATTTAACGCATTTACAGCTTGACTTACAGTATTATTCTGTATGTCCAAATAGTTGACATCTATAGCTGGCCAATCCTCTCGCTTCTTTTTAAGGGTTCAACCGACACGGCGAGAAGGCCCAATACATATCAAATTTTACCTCTTTCTTCGCATTTTAGACGCCTTGACTAGTAGAGGTAAAGATTGTCTTTCCTTTTCAAAGGAGTGCATTTTAATTATTTTTTCAGAAGAGTTGAACCCTTAAAACATATGATCCGCCTTTACAGATGCTGCATCCATTTCTGCGAAAATAGCTCGAATAACCACTTTAAACTCATTTTTGATAGGCAGCTGGTACCCGCTGAGGTTCCAATCTCCAAACTTTCCTCGTCTGACGGCTATAGCTTATGTATCCCTCCTCTAACTTACTTTTTTTTTCTTTAATACATCCATTTATTAAAATTTGTTCCTCTAGGCCTACAATTCTCGAAAGTTATTTTAAATCCCTCGTTTAAGCTAAGATTTAAGGACTTTGTTTACCGATTAATATTGTAATCTCTGTTAAGCATTGAGCGCACCACTGGCCAATTTCGTGACCAAAGCGTATTTTATCATTACTCAGATTGGAACTTACTTGGTATATACATGTATTCAGTTATTTGCCTAGCTTAGCGACTCTATTAACGCAAGATGCTCGCCACTGGAAATAACCACCATGTTCAGGCTATCAGAAATTCTCGCTGCTCTCCACGCTAACTATAGCTTATATAAATAATTTTTCTTGATTTTCGCAAAATTATATATTTTTTTTACTTATATGTTAATAATCAAGAAGCAAGGGTTTATAAATATAAAAAAATAACTTTAACGATACTAAAATGGATAGGAACGCCCAAAGAGAGCTAAAAGAACGACCACGGCTAGTGGACAATTTTCTAATAAGTGTTTAAAATGCAAAATGAAAATGTTACTTGCTTAATTATTTCTTAAAGAAGTATAGTCGGTTTCCAAAAAAATTATGTTTAAGTTAACAAAACTTTTTGTCTTCTGTTACACTTTGTTTAAATAATGTATTTAATAAAAAAAATTTTTCATGAAACGAATGTTTTCCAAAGCTGCCCAACCCTTTTTAAGTAGAAAATCGTCAAAATGTGGTGTTAAATGATAGTTAGTTGTCTTTAAGTTTAAAGAGCAGTCTAATACGGTAAATGCTTGCTTCAAAACACTTGTCAACCCCTCTTTTCCTGGTATATAAATTTTAAAGCCTATTTACCAATTATAAGTAAAAGTGCAGAATGAATAAGAAAAATAATTAGGAACCAACCATTATTGTAAATAGTTTTATGAATTGCCGAGTTATAGTGAAATTTTTTAGATACGTAACACTACGTTTTCACACTTTTTTTACTGGTGTATGTTAATCATATTAGCAGTGTAACTGAATAAATTATGCTTTACACCACCTCATAGTGCTTAATATATTCCAGAACATTTTCAATATAAAGGAAGTTGACTCTTTACATGTAATGAATCTCTATTTATAACAAACTTTTAAGTAGAAAAATTATTAAAAATATTTTATAATAAAATAAACGGTCTCATGAAGCTTATTACTATCAGAACTCTTATTAAACTTAATAATTTAGGCGTCCCTTGAACGGTACGCTTATCTGTAAAGACTTTAAATTTAATATTATTTTAAATACCAAAAAAAAATTGAAATAGCCTATTTTTTTAAATGAATACGAATATTAAAAAAAATTCACATATATAAGGAAGTAAAACACAGAATTCTTTTCCAATACAAGGTTTCATTTTCTAATATTAACTTTAAAAGTAATATATACAATTAAAAAGAATATTTCTAGAAATAAATACTAACCAGTTACTATAAAACAGAAAAAATTACAAATCTAACAGGCTAGAGAGGCTCGAAAACGTTTGGGTGCTAATATACTTAATTTCATTTCCTTGTAAACGTCTTAATATAATTAATTTAAAGGTCTTAAAATAAAATTTATAATAGTAAGCATGAAGGCACATGCTTTACTTTCATGAGTTAAGAAATTGGGGTAATATAATATATGGACTTTTTATTTCCAAAAAATACTAAATTTTTTTTTCGCACTGATGAAAGATAACGTTGATTGAAGTATATTTAGTTTCTATTATAAGAATGTAAAACAATAAACAACAATTATTACTTTTAATTCCCGTTTCGCTATACTCTTCGTAGTGTTATAATAATTATTAGCCGTAAAAGCTGATAGGATGGCTCAGCATTTACAAAAACTCTACAAGCTTATTTAGAGTATATTACTAATTTAAAATATAATTTAATAACTTGATATTATTTTCAGTATCATTTGTCTTAAGTTTAAGAAAAAAATTGAAGGAACTAAAGCCAATAAGAAATTATGTCTTAAGTAATAGATCGACGTTAACTGTTATGGAAAACATACTTATTTATGTCTTTGATAGGCCTCAATAATTTAAATTTTTATCTACCTGAATTTGGAAAGCATAATTCTATCCAAGTCGTCGAATGAGAGACGCTTTATTTTAAAGTAACGCACCATTTCATAATGATAGTATTAGAGTAACTCTTACAATTTTTTAAATTAATAGGGTTGCTACTTGTTCATAGTCAGAGAGCTTTAGATTGCAATTGGGTATATTCCTTTTATAATAAATGTTTAATAAATTATATTATTAATAATAATTAAGTATAGGAGCATGTATATATATCCTAGTAAGAAACGTTTTGGCCTAATACAAAACTATTATTCTTAAGCATGTTAGCTAAATTGAAAAAAAAAAAATATATATATTTACCTAGTAACTTCATTTGGAATTTTGATGGTACTAATTGCTCGCCTAAAGAATTGCAAATGTTTAAATTTATGCTCAACTATTTCTTTAAGATACTTCAGTACTTAATGCATGGCACACACATTTACAAATACGGTATAACTGCTAAGTGCTTTCTTATGGGGAGAACATCTTTTAGGGCTTTGGGCTTTCCCAGAACGTACAGCAAAAGCTGAACAGGTAAAAGGAAGGTTTTTGGCTCCCTCTGCGATACAAAAATAAAAGCGCAGTCCCTCTCGTGTTACTCTTATATAGGTCATGAAATAGTGCTCCTTTTCTGCCTTAATTAAGTGGAAAGATTTTTTTGTGATAAAGTGTTTTAACATGACCGGTAAGATATCTTCACTGAATTAAATAGTAAAGTTTACTCTATACTTAAAAGTTATAAAATTTTATTAGCAAAATATAATCTCAAAGAAAAAAAGGCTTAAGTAATTATATATTTATTTCTTTATACGAGAAAAACAATGCTGATAATTATCACGTTCGCCAGCGCTATTTTATTTTTGGGGAGTACATCTTAAATTTCATATTTTGATTCTTAGAAAAAATTCATTGGCGTTTTAACCACGCACTTGTGCTATAGAATAGAGATATATAGTAAAATTGTAGCCTTCTACTAATTCATAAAATTTTTATAAACAACTAGACACCTTCAGTAAGAAATGCATTATTTATAATAACCTTTACAAATGAAGTTTGCTTACTGTTGTAAGTTTTTTATTTATATAAATATCATTTTAACTTAAAGGCACCCTGAAGGTGGGGAGTTAAACACAGGTAAATTCTATACAGAAAAACAACTAATTTTTTTTTGACCAGGGTCCCGATGCATCATATTTGGAAGAAATTATCGGTTTTTTCGTTGTATCTGTTCCAAAAAAAACATTTGTTTGGGCTCATCTTAATAAAAGCCATACAACGCAATACAAAAGAATGCCTAGCTATTCAGGAGAATATCAATATTTCTTTAAAGGCACAGAGTACCAATATTAAACTACTGCTGCTTTAACGAATTTTAACTTCATTATATAGCGAATGAGTTAAGTTATAAAAGGTAAACTGTGAACTTGTTTGACTATTTTTTACCTGAATTCTATGAGGTTACTTTTTTTTCAGTTATACTAATATGTAAACATGAAATGCATTGAGTTTGATAAAACACATTACGCTACGGCATCGTTATAATCAATGAAATTTCTATGAGGATTTGTTATGGGTTGGTAAAAAGGTGCTAAATATCGCAAACCTCAGAAAGAATATCCAAGACGTTAGCATCGTTGTAAATTATTCAACAATATTTTACTCCACCAAAAATCTAAATAAAAATTACAAATACTTTACTATTATTCATATAAACAATATTTATTCCCGATATAAAAGTTTTATAATTAGAAATATATATTGTTTAGAAGAAAAGTGCATATAATAATAATTTAATTTGGCCAAACTTTAATTTTTTTAATGATACACTCTTTTAGTAGCGATTAACAAAGTTTTAAATAAGAAAAATTTTAGTATAATTTTGTAAAAAAATTATTTAATAAAGTATATTAAGCTTAAAAAATTAAACAGAAAATTTGCATCTAACATTCTTCTTTCATACTATTTATTAATATTATAATTACTATTTGATTAAAATAGTTACTAAATTAGCATTATTTTATAGTAATAATTTATGTATTAAATAATTAGAATGAGTAAAAATAATGAGTAGAAATAAATTTGAGATGAATTTAGTTTAGTTCTTATATAACATAATTTATTAATTAATAAAATTTTATAAATTCAATAATCAATAAGATTTTATATAATAAATCAAAAAGTACACAGGATGAATCTTTTTTTTTTTTTGTGTACTATTTATCAATATTATATTGAAATATAACTTTCAATAAAAAATAAAAATAAGGATTTTTAGTATTATTATATAATTAAAATTTATTACATTATAAAGATCGGTAAACACAAACTTAAGAATTTAATTTAATTTATTTCTTTTATAATATTTATTAATGTATAGCTATTAAAAAATTACTTTAAAAAAAAGACCTTCTTTGTTAATTAAATTTAATTCCATATAAAATAAATGGTCATAAAGAATTTATAAAAGAATAAATTTGTACACAAGTTAAATCATTATTTTCTTTTATACTAATATATAAAATATTATAATAATTATTAATGAAAGTACTTGAAAATAAAAAGTTTTTTAGTATTATTTATATAATAATAAATAGGAATAAGATTTGTAAAGTAAAAGGTAAATACTAACTCAAGTTTGAGTTAAAAATTTTTTACACTATATTTATTAATATAACAGTGTAATATTAATTAGAATACTTCAACTAAAGTCTCAGTATTATTTTATAAAATATAAATAATTTATAAAAATTAGTGAAGGCGTGTAAAGAAATTTCACACTTTTACACTATTTATTAATAGCGATTAATTAAAAAACTTTAACTACTGAATTTATAGAAGTGCTGATTTCTTACCTTTTATAATTGAACTTACAGTATTTTAAATTAAATAAAATTGAACAACGAAGAGTTGCTTAAAAATAGCTTACACACTAAATTATAAGATTATTATTTTTTTATAAATCATTGTGTGCTAATAAATGAATTTATAACTTACTAACTTGTCAAACTTTTATAATTGTCACTTACTTTTGTATAGTTTAATAGCTTTGAACAACAAGAAAGTTTTTTTTTGAAACTTTTGATGCGTTTTTCCTCACTGCCTATACATAACTCTATAAAATCATGTGTGCTTAAAGTTAGATTTGCAAAGTAATAGTTTGCTTATATACTTAACTGTCGCTTACATTATTCTAAATTAAAATGGTTTACAAAAAGTTTCTTTAAAAACTTTTAAAGCGCGTTTCATTTGAAACTCCTTAATAATAGCTTACTACTACATAGTTTATTATAAATTCATAATCTTTGCTAGTAATTTAATTTTATAAACAGTAATAGTTAATATACTTGATTGTCATTCACATATCTAATTTAACTAATAATGAACAACGAAAAGTTTCTTTTTAAAACTTTTGAGGTTGTTTTGTCTCTCCTCTTGATAATAATTTATTTAATAAATGATTTGTTTTGTATGCTAATAAGCTGGTTTGTAAAAATTAATAACATAATCTTCATTAACAGTATTATAGCTTGTTTTCTACCAAAAAGTTTTGATAGCTCTTTTTTTAAATATATTCATTTAGCAAAGAGAGCCAATAATTTTTGTGTTCCAGTTTAATTTTTTAAATTCAATAAATTTTTTTTCATACTTGTGCTGGTTTTGGCTATAGAAACTTTTTTATATTAATTTAGCCAATTCTAGCTTGTTCCCTTTGTTTATTTCTTTATATGATAGGCAATCCTTTGCATACTCGTTAGAGTTGAGTTAATTACCTTTTTTTAGTTTACACGCTATCGATAAGATAACATAATAAGAAATCCATGTGTACTAATAAATTTGGTTTTCTGTAAAGTAGGATATTCTTTAATCTACTTTATTCTATCTTTACTTTTTAAAAAGTTATACTAAAGCGAGCTCTAGTTATTATTTTTCTAATAATAAAAATTTTATTTTATTTCTTTTAGCTTTGTTATTTTCGTTCTACTGAATGACTTCAATAAAAAAATCAAGATTCGGAAAGTACAGTATTTGAATATCTGCAACATAAGGTAGAATTCCTATTTGTTCTAAAAAAAATTTCTAATGCTTGCAAAAGATGCAGGTAAATCCAATAGGCTATTTCACTTTTTTTTTTCCTAAGCTGAAAAGCACACTTTTGTTAACAGATAATAGGAAAAATAGTTGTTTTGGAGATTATCTTACTATATACCGGAAAAGTAAAAGTTATTTTTTTTAGGTTTCATTTCCGTAATCAAGTCGGAAGTAGTTGATTATAATTATAATCATTATTTAATATTTGTTCCCAATTACACTGCCTCTGAATCTCTTCTCGAGAATAACAGAAGATATCCATTAACGAAGAGTGCTCACTCGAGAGGGAACGCTATTACGTGCTCTTTGGCAAATATTATAGTCAAAAGTTCGTATTTCCACATATTTTCTATTAAACCTAAGCCTTAACTCCGATATATTTAAACGTTTAATGAAATGCAATGCTCTACAAAAAAGGCCGTTGTACTAAATAGATGAAAAACGTAAACGCAGGTAATAGACTTATTCTAAGAGTTTCGGAGAAAGGTACAGAAAAATATTAAAATCAAATTTATTAAGTATTATCATTACATCGCCGGTTATGGTTTATACAGAAAATACCAGTACCATCAAGTAAAAAGGAGCGTAATACTTACTAAATGAGTTTATTTACTATCCCTATCACACTATAGGGGGGCCAGGGAGAATTTCAGTATTGATACTATTGGTGTGAGTTGATCCTGGTCTACTTGATATATGGCACTTATCTTCATTATAAGCAAGAAAGATTTCTAGGTTTTCTTCAAAAGTGCAGTTTCCATTAACATAGCTTAATTCATTATAGAGTGCCCGCAAGCAGCAAAGAAAATTTTGGTCATGTTTTAATTTACTAGTAAATTTTAAAAGTAATTAAAAAAAGGTTTGTAAGAGTGCAATACTAAGGAGTAGAAAATTACATGCCATGAGGGTACCAGGAAACCGCAAAAGCTTTAGCCCCTATCTCAGTTAGAGGATTTCCTGTAAGATCCCTAGAGGTTATGTAAAAGATAAATATTAATTAACATACATCACAGAAGGAACACCTGTAACAAAACCTTTACCGAATAGGACTTGTTATATAAGCAGTTATACAAAAATTATTTCTAAAATGCATTTGTACTGGTCTTTAATAACCTGACTAGACTGATAAATTGTGCGAAGCCTCGGCTTACGCATTTTATTTAGATATTACAAACAGAAGATTAAGAGGAAACAAAAATTAAACGTTTAGAAAAGATTTGAAAAGTATAACAAGATGTGAAAAGTTGCCTTCAAAACTATACGACATGGTATGTATATGCAAGAAAGAAGTTAATAAATATAAAACAACGTACAGTAAAGTTAACTTCTTTAGCCACACGAAACAATGAGTAGGAATACTAGTAATAGAGTTTCCTCCAAGATTCCTAAAAGTAGATAAAAAAATTAAAAAGTTCAAAATTAAGAAAAAATTAAATATATATTACTACACCTATATTAAAATAATGTATAAAAAGTACAAAAAGAGAGTTTATGTGGTAGTACTAAAGAAAAACAATGTAATGCATAACATAGGCAAAGGTTGAAGTGAAAATGGTTAGCAAGTGCAACGTATATGCTATAATCGGTTTACTTCCTATCTTATAATAAAGGGATTTCCAAATTAATTTGCCTTATAATACCGCCCCCAAGAGGAGTAACGAATAGAATAAAGAACTTACAGTTCAGTCAAGGAAACGAGATGTAAAAACGAATCGTCCTCAATTAATTTTATATTGTTATTGGTTATGTTTCTAAAAAAAGTATCTTATTATCATAGGAATTAAATTAAAAAAAATACTGAATACGATTATAAGGCTCTTAGTAATATTATAAGGAAGTAACTATATAAGTTAACGAGTAAATTTCGAACATTTTATGATTGATTCGAGTAGGATGGGTGGACAGAATATTATTATATAATAAAATAGTTTGATAGGATAAAAATTATGGCCTTACAAATAAGTCAAATTACGAAGACCAGAAAACATTTCTTTGCTAATGAATTCAAGTTTGTTAAAACCTAAATCCCTTAAATTTTACGTCAGTAGTTATATTAGATAAAAAATTAATATTAAGTATTGTAATAATTAAGCTTAAAAGTCATCCATTTGATCCGTTAATATTAGTGAAAAACAATATATATAGCAAATATAAAAGCTCAGAAAAAAATAAATTCTAGCTAACGAAAAAAACTGTAGATAAAATATATTAGATGGGCAATGCCTCTAAAATTTATCAATTAGCTTATGGAATAACCCTCAGGCGATTTAATAAGGAATAAGAAACTTACAGGTCCGTCAAAGCAACGAGATGTGAAACGAAAAGTCCTCAATGGATTCTATGTTGTTTTTCCATAAACTCCTACCAATAATATAATAACATAATAATAGGATTTAAAAAACACTGGACACGATTATAAGGCTCTTAGTAATATTATAAGGAAGTAACTATATAAGTTAACGAGTAAATTTCGAACATTTTATGATTGATTCGAGTAGGATGGGTGAACAGAATATTATTATATAATAAAATAGTTTGATAGGATAAAAATTATGGCCTTACAAATAAGTCAAATTACGAAGACCAGAAAACATTTCTTTGCTAATGAATTCAAGTTTGTTAAAACCTAAATCCCTTAAATTTTACGTCAGTAGTTATATTAGATAAAAAATTAATATTAAGTATTGTAATAATTAAGCTTAAAAGTCATCCATTTGATCCGTTAATATTAGTGAAAAACAATATATATAGCAAATATAAAAGCTCAGAAAAAAATAAATTCTAGCTAACGAAAAAAAATGTAGTTGAAATATATTAGATGGGCAATGCCTCTAAAATTTATCAATTAGCTTATGGAATAACCCTCAGGCGTTTTAATAAGGAATAAGAGACCTACAGTTCCGTCAAAGCAACAAGATGTGAAAACGAAAAGTCCTCAATGGAGTCTATGTTGTTTTTCCATAAACTCCTACAAATAATATAATAACATAATTATAGGATTTAAAAAATACTGAACACGATTATAAGACTGTTAATAATATTATAAGGAAGTAACTATAATTTATCGAGTAAGTTTCGAACTTTTTATGATTGATTCGAGTAGGATAGGTGAACAGTATATTTTTATATAATAAAATATAATATGAGAGGATCATAATTATGGCCTTACAAATAAGTCAGAATACGAAGGCCAGAAAGTATTTCTTTGCTAATGAATTTAAGTTGGTTAGGGCCTATTTCCCTTAAAGTTTACGTCAGTAGTTATATTAGATAAAAAATTAGTAATAAGTATTGTAATAATTAAGCTTAAAAGTCAACCATTTGATCCTTTAATAATAGGTCAAAACAATATATATAGCAAATATAAAAGCTCAGAAAAAAATAAATTCAAGCAAACGAAAAAAACTGAAGTTGAGATAGATTAGCAAGGCAATGCCTCTAAAATTTATCAATTAGCTTATGGAATAACCTTCAAGCGTTTAATAAAGAATAAGAATCTTACAGTGCAGTCAAAGCAACGAGGTGTGAAAACGAATAGTCCTCAATGGATTCTATGTTGTTTTTCCATAAACCCCTACAAATAATATAATAACATAATTATAGGATTCAAAAAATACTGAACACGATTATAAGACTCTTAATAATATTATAAGGAAGTAACTATATAATTTATCGAGTAAGTTTCGAACTTATTATGATTGATTCGAGTAGGATGGGTGAACAGAATATTATTATATAATAAAATATATTATGAGAGGATCATAATTATGGCCTTACAAAAAAGTCAAAGTACGAAGGCCAGGAAGCATTTCTTTGCTGATGAATTTAAGTTGGTTAGAAGCTAAATCCCTTAAAGTTTACGTCAGTAGTTATATTAGATAAAAAATTAATAATAAGTATTGTAATAATTAAGCTTAAAAGTCATCCATTTGATCCTTTAATAATAGGTAAAAACAATATATATATCAAATATAAAAGCTCAGAAAAAAAAAAATTCTAGCTAACGAAAAAAAATGTAGTTAAAATAGATTAGCAAGGCAATGCCTCTAAAATTTATCAATTAGTTTATGGAATAACCCCCAAGCGTTTTAATAAAGAATAAGAATCTTACAGAAAAGTCAAAGCAACGAGATGTGAAAACGAATTGTTTTCAATTGAATTTATAGTGTTATTCCCTAAAGATCTACAAGTAATATGTTAATTCTTTTACATAGTTATAGAATTTAAAAAATACTGAATACGATTATTGAGACTTTTAATAATACTACAAAAAGTTATAATTTATCTAGTAGGCTATTGATTTTGAAAAGTGCGGGGAAGAATATACGATATAATTCCATTAGCATGGGTAAACAGAATATTATTATATAATAAAAATTGGATTATACGACCATATTTACAAACTTACATATAAGTCAATTTTGAAAGCCCAGCTAGCATTTTTTTAGTGATGACGGTAAGAGCGTTATCTTCCAAATCTCTTATAATATAAGTCAGTAATAATTTTAATAAAAACTTAGCAATGTATAGTTCTAAGTAAATGTACTCTGACAATTCCTTGTTATTATTAGAAAAAATACATTGCTACTAAGAAATCACTTAAAATAAAAAAAATATATTATCTACAGGTTATTTATGGCAACTCTATAGCTTTTTCTTACTAACATAAAATAAAGATATACTGGAAGTCAAATCTTACATGGACGTTACAGCAGTATTTAAAGTTGCTCCTTTCGGTGGAAAAGTATCCAAGTTGCAGCCTCTTAAATTCCTTTAAAATATGTATGCATTCTCATAAACATTATATAACATCAAGTATAATGCTAAAAGTTGTTCTGAGTATATACTTCATTATAGTTTAAAGTATATTATTAATAAAAACATTTACTAGGTCTATTTGACTTTAAATTAAGATCATTAATATTATGGTCTTAGAGGTTTTACGTTTACAATGTGTCAGTAATTTGTTAGGCAGGCATGGGTACTTACATTTTTCCATGGCGGATGCTTGTTCCTAGACAGCGAGATTCTTGTGCATACTGCGAATACCCCCATCCCCCTAGAAAAATAAATAAAAGTACGGCAAAGAAACGGCCCACGCACGGCATACTGGCAATGATTACAACTTTGGACACTAACCTGCTCTTAAATACTTGCAGAATAATGTTTATTTTAACTGAATATATTTTTCTAATAAAAATTTTGCATTCGTATTTTTATATATTAACGCAATCTATCACCTCTTCCCTAGTTAATCTGTCAATCGAAAAAAAGCTATATTTCCTAATATGTTTACTTTAATGCTATGATTAGTGAAGAATTATACATTAAAAAACCTTTACTAAATAGTAAGAAAATCATATCTTACTTATTCATAATAAAATACTTCTTTGAGTTTATAACTTCATTTGTTATGTTGAAGAAGTTATAAAGTAATACAATTTTTATATAGAAAATAACTATTTTTTTTTTTATTTTTTCTACTTTTCATGAATATTTATAGAGATATTATTTTAACTTATTATTTTTTGTACCACTAAAAATATATGTAATATTTTATTTTTATATATATGTAAGTTTTTTACCAGAATTTTGTTAGAAAAAATGAAAATAATAAATAAAATATATAAAAAATTTATTATTATTATTTTAAATAATCACTCTAATACTGCTTTGATCGTAAATTCCTTTAAGTTCGGTGTATTTAATGAATATTTGTATTCATTAATTTTAATTTCCGTTATAATTATAAATTTTTATTATAATTAATTTCTTGGGTTAGGTTAGGGTTAGGGTTTTAGGGTTAGGGTTAGGTTAGGGTTAGGTTAGGGTTAGGGTTAGGGTTAGGGTTAGGTTAGGGTTAGGGTTAGGGTTAGGGTTAGGGTTAGGGTTAAGGTTAGGGTTAAGGTTAGGGTTAGGGTTAAGGGTTAGGGTTAAGGGTTAGGGTTAGGGTTAGGGTTAAGGGTTAGGGTTAGGGTTAAGGGTTAGGTTAGGGTTAGGGTTAAGGGTTAGGTTAGGGTTAGGGTTAGGTTTTGGGTTAGGGTTAGGGTTAAGGGTTAGGTTAGGGTTTAGGGTTAGGTTAGGGTTAGGTTAGGGTTAGGGTTAGGGTTAGGGTTTAGGTTAAGGGTTAGGGTTAAGGGTTAGGTTAGGTTAGGGTTAGGTTAGGGTTAGGTTTTAGGGTTAGGGTTAGGGTTAGGGTTATAGGTTAGGGTTAGGTTAGGTTAGGGTTAGGGTTAGGGTTAGGGTTAGGGTTA